>NW_028322253.1:5175000-5225000 GCF_059928025.1 Delphinapterus leucas
GTTAGGGTTAGGGTTAGGGGACGGGGACGGTTTAGGGTACAGGTTAGGGTACGACAACACTTTAGGCTGAGCGTACGTTTTACGGTACGGGTTAGTGTTAGCGTACGGGTTAGGATTATGGGAAGGGTGAGGGTAAGGCTTCGGGTAAGGGTTAGGGTTAGGGTTAGGGTTAGGGTTAGGGGACTGGCACGGGAACGGTTTAGGGTACAGGTTAGGGTACGACAACGGTTTAGGGTGAGCGTACGTGTTAGGGTACGGGTTAGTGTTAGCGTACGGGTTAGGATTAGGGGACGGGTGAGGGTAAGGCTTCGGGTAAGGGTTAGGGTTAGTGTTAGGGTTAGGGTTAGGGTTAGGAGACGGGGACAGGGACGGTTTAGGGTACAGGTTAGGGTACGACAACGGTTTATGGTGAGCGTACGTGTTAGGGTACGGGTTAGTGTTAGCGTACGGGTTAGGATTACGGGACGGTTGAGGGTAAGGCTTCGGGTAAAAGTTAGGGTTAGGGTTAGGGTTAGGGGACGGGGACGGGGACGGTTTAGGGTACAGTTTAGGGTACGTCAACGGTTTAGTGTGAGCGTACGTGTTAGGGTACGGGTTAGTGTTAGCGTACGGGTTAGGTTTAGGGGACGGGTGAGGGTAAGGCTTCGGGTAAGGGTTAGGGTTAGGGTTAGGGTTAGGGTTAGGGGACGGGCACGGGGACGGTTTAGGGTACAGGTTAGGGTACGACAACGGTTTAGGGTGAGGGTACGTGTTAGGGTACGGGTTAGTGTTATTGTACGGGTTAGGATTAGGGGACGGGTGAGGGTAAGGCTTCGGGTAAGGGTTAGGGTTAGGGTTAGGATTAGGGTTAGGGGACGGGGACGGGGACGATTTAGGGTACAGGTTGGGGTACGACAACGGTTTAGGGTGAGCGTACGTATTAGGGTACGGGTTTCTGTTAGCGTACGGGTTAGGATTAGGGGACGGGTGAGGGTAAGGCTTCGGGTAAGGGTTAGGGTTAGGGTTAGGGTTAGGGTTAGGATTAGGGGACGGGGACGGTTTAGGGTACAGGTTAGGGTACGACAACGGTTTAGGGTGAGCGTACGTGTTAGGGTATGTGTTAGTGTTAGCGTACGGGTTAGGATTAGGGGACGGGTGAGGGTAAGGCTTCGGGTAAGGGTTAGGGTTAGGGTTAGTGCATGGGGACGGGGACGGGGACGGGGACGGTTTAGGGTACAGGTTAGTGTACGACAACGGTTTAGGGTGAGCGTACGTTTTAGGGTACAGGTTAGTGTTAGCGTACGGGTTAGGATAAGGGGACGGGTGAGGGTAAGGCTTCGGGTAAGCGTTAGGGTTAGGGTTAGGGTTAGGGTTAGAGTACGGGGACGGTTTAGGGTACAGGTTAGGGTACGACAACGGTTTAGGGTGAGTGTACGTGTTTGTGTACGGGTTAGTGTTAGCATACGGTTTAGGATTAGGGAACGGGTGAGGGTAAGGCTTCTGGTAAGGGTTAGGGTTAGGGTTAGGGGACGGGGACGGGGACGGTATAGGGTACAGGTTAGGGTACGACAACGGTTTACGGTGAGCGTACGTGTTAGGGTACGGATTAGTGTTAGCGTACGGGTTAGGATTAGGGGACGGGTGAGGGTAAGGCTTCGGGTAAGGGTTAGGGTTAGGGTTAGGGTTAGGGGACGGGGACGGTGACGGGGACGGTTTAGGGTACAGGTTAGGGTACGACAACGGTTTATGGTGAGCGTACGTGTTAGGGTACGGGTTAGTGTTAGCGTACGGGTTAGGATTAGGGGACGGGTGAGCGTAAGGCTTCGGGTAAGGGTTAGGGTTAGTGTTAGGGTTAGGGTTAGGGTTAGGGGACGGGGACAGGGACGGTTTAGGGTACAGGTTAGGGTACGAAAACGGTTTATGGTGAGCGTACGTGTTAGGGTACGGGTTAGTGTTAGCGTACGGGTTAGGATTAGGGGACGGGTGAGGGTAAGGCTTCGGGTAAGTGTTAGGGTTAGGGTTAGGGGACGGGGACGGGGACGGGAAAGGGGACGGTTTAGGGTACAGGTTAGTGTACGACAACGGTTTAGGGTGAGCGTACGTGTTAGGGTCCAGGTTAGTGTTAGCGTACGGTTTAGGATTAGGGCACGGGTGAGGGTAAGGCTTCGGGTAAGCGTTAGGGTTAGGGTTAGGGTTAGGATTAGCGGACGGGGACGGTTTAGGGTACAGGTTAGGGTACGACAACGGTTTAGGATGAGCGTACGTGTTAGGATACGGGTTAGTGTTAGCATACGGTTTAGGATTAGGGTACGGGTGAGGGTAAGGCTTCGGGTAAGGGTTAGGGTTAGGGTTAGGGTTAGGGTTAGGGTTAGGGGACGGGGACGGTTTAGGGTACAGGTTAGTGTACGACAAAGGTTTAGGGTGAGCGTACGTGTTAGGGTACGGGTTAGTGTTAGGGTACGCATGAGGATTAGGGGACGGGTGAGTGTAAGGCTTCGGGTAAGGGTTAGGGTTAGGGTTAGGGTTAGGGGACGGGGACGGGGACGGGGACGGTTTAGGGTACAGGTTAGTGTACGACAACGGTTTAGGGTGAGCGTACGTGTTAGGGTACGGGTTAGTGTTAGCGTACGGGTTAGGATTAGGGGAGGGTTGAGGGTAAGGCTTCGGGTAAAAGTTAGGGTTAGGGTTAGGATTAGGGTTAGGGGACGGGGACGGTTTAGGGTACAGGTTAGGGTACGAGAACGTTTTAGTGTGAGCGTACGTGTTAGGGTACGGTTTAGTGTTAGCGTACGGGTTAGGATAAGGGGACGGGTGAGTGTAAGGCTTCGGGTAAGGGTTAGGGTTAGGGTTAGGATTAGGGTTAGGGGACGGGGATGGTTTAGGGTACAGTTTAGGGTACGTCAACGGTTTAGTGTGAGCGTACGTGTTAGGGTACGGGTTAGTGTTAGCGTACGGGTTAGGATTAGGGGACGGGTGAGGGTAAGGCTTTGGGTAAGTGTTAGGGTTAGTGTTAGTGTTAGGGGACGGGGACGGTTTAGGGTTCAGGTTAGGGTACGACAACGGTTTAGGGTGAGGGTACGTGTTAGGGTACGGGTTAGTGTTAGCGTACGGGTTAGGATTAGGGGACGGTTGAGGGTAAGGCTTCGGGTAAGGGTTACGGTTAGGGTTAGGGTTAGGGTTAGGGTTAGGGTTAGGGGACGGTTTAGGGTACAGGTTAGGGTACGACAAAGGTTTAGGGTGAGCGTACGTGTTAGGGTACGGGTTAGTGTTAGCGTACGGGTGAGGATTAGGGGACGGGTGAGTGTAAGGCTTCGGGTAAGGGTTAGGGTTAGGGTTAGGGTTAGGGGACGGGGACGGTTTAGGTTACAGGTTAAGGTACGACAACGGTTTAGGGTGAGCGTACGTGTTAGGGTACGGGTTAGTGTTAGCGTACGGTTTAGGATTAGTGGACGGGTGAGGGTAAGGCTTCGGGAAAGGGTTAGGGTTAGGGTTAGGGTTAGGGTTAGGGCACAGGCACGGGGACGGTTTAGGGTACAGGTTAGTGTACGACAACGGTTTAGGGTGAGGGTACGTGTTAGGGTACGGGTTAGTGTTATTGTACGGGTTAGGATTAGGGGAAGGGTGAGGGTAAGGCTTCGGGTAAGGGTTAGGTTTAGGGTTAGGGTTAGGGGACGGGGACCGGGACGGTTTAGGGTACAGGTTAGGGTACGACAACGGTTTAGGGTGAGCGTACGTGTTAGGGTATGGTTTAGTGTTAGCGTACGGGTTAGGATTAGGGGACGGGTGAGTGTAAGGCTTCGGGTAAGGGTTAGGGTTAGGGTTAGCATTAGGGTTAAGGGACGGGGACGGTTTAGGGTACAGTTTAGGGTACGTCAACGGTTTAGTGTGAGTGTACATGTTAGGGTACGGGTTAGTGTTAGCGTACGGGTTAGGATTAGGGGACGCGTGAGGGTAAGGCTTCGGGTAAGGGTTAGGGTTAGGGTTAGGGTTAGGGTTAGGGTTAGGGGACGGGGACGGTTTAGGGTACAGTTTAGGGTACGACAACGGTTTAGGGTGAGCGTACGTGTTAGGGTACGGGTTAGTGTTAGCGTACGGGTTAGGATTAGGGGACGGGTGAGGGTAAGGCTTCGGGTAAGGGTTAGGTTTAGGGTTAGGGTTAGGGTTAGGTTTAGGGGACGGGGACGGTTTAGGGTACAGGTTAGGGTACGACAACGGTTTAGTGTGAGCGTACGTGGTAGGGTACGGGTTAGTGTTAGCGTACGGTTTAGGATTAGGGGAAGGGTGAGGGTAAGGCTTCGGGTAAGGGTTAGGGTTAGGGTTAGGCTTAGGGTTAGGGGTCGGGCACGGGGACGGTTTAGGGTACAGGTTAGGGTACGACAACGGTTTAGGGTGAGCGTACGTGTTAGGGTATGGGTTAGTGTTAGCGTACGGGTTAGGATTAGGGGACAGGTGAGGGTAAGGCTTCAGGTGAGGGTTAGGGTTAGGGTTAGGGTTAGGGGACGGGGACGGGGACGGGGATGGTTTAGGGTACAGGTTAGGGTACGACAACGGTTTAGGGTGAGCGTAGGTGTTAGGGTACGGGTTAGTGTTAGCGTACGGGTTAGGATTAGGGGAGGGGTGAGTGTAAGGCTTCGGGTAAGGATTAGGGTTAAGGTTAGTGTTAGGGTTAGGGTTAGGGGACGGGGACGGTTTAGGGTACAGTTTAGGGTACGACAACGGTTTAGGGTGAGCGTACGTGTTAGGGTACGGGTTAGTGTTAGCGTACGGGTTAGGATTCGGGGACGGGTGAAGGTAAGGCTTCGGGTAAGGTTTAGGTTTAGGGTTAGGGTTAGGGTTAGGGGACGGTGACGGTTTAGGGTACAGGTTAGGGTACGACAACGGTTTAGGGTGAGCATACGTGTTAGGGTACGGGTTAGTGTTAGCGTACGGTTTAGGATTAGGGGACGGGTGAGGGTAAGGCTTCAGGTAAGGGTTAGGGTTAGGGTTAGGGTTAGGGTTAGGGGACGGGGACGGTTTAGGGTACAGGTTAGGGTACGACAACGGTTTAAGGTGAGCGTACGTGTTAGGGTACGGGTTAGTGTTAGCGTACGGGTGAGGATTAGGGGACGGGTGAGTGTAAGGCTTCGGGTAAGGGTTAGGGTTAGGGTTAGGGTTAGGGTTAGGGGACGGGGACGGTTTAGGGTACAGGTTAGGGTACGACAACGGTTTAGGTTGAGCGTACGTGTTAGGGTACGGGTTAGTGTTAGCGGATGGGTTAGGTTTAGGGGACGGGTGTGGGTAAGGCTTCGGATAAGGGTTAGGGTTAGGGTTAGGGTTAGGGGACGGGGACGAAGACGGTTTAGGGTACAGGTTAGGGTACGACAACGGTTTAGGGTGAGCGTACGTGTTAGGGTACGGGTTACTGTTAGCGTACAGGTTAGTATTAGGGGACAGGTGAGGGTAAGACTTCGGGTAAGGGTTAGGGTTAGGGTTAGGGTTAGGGTTAGGGGACGGGCACGGGGACTGTTTAGGGTACAGGTTAGGGTAAGACAACGGTTTAGGGTGAGCGTACGTGTTAGGGTACGGGTTAGTGTTAGCGTACGGGTTAGGATTAGGGGACGGGTGAGGATAAGGCTTCGGGTAAGTGTTAGGGTTAGGGTTAGGGTTAGGGTTAGGGTTAGGGGACGGGGACGGTTAAGGGTACAGGTTAGGCTACGACAACGATTTAGGGTGAGCGTACGTGTTAGGGTACGGGTTAGTGTTAGCGTACGGTTTAGGATTAGGGGACGGGTGAGGGTAAGGCTTCGGGTAAGGGTTAGGGTTAGGGTTAGGGTTAGGGTTAGGGGACGGGGACGGTTTAGGGTACAGGTTAGCCTACGACAACGGTTTAGGATGAGCGTACGTGTTAGGGTACGGGTTAGTGTTAGCGTACGGTTTAGGATTAGGGGACGGGTGAGGGTAAGGCTTCGGGTAAGGGTTAGAGTTAGGGTTAGGGTTAGGGTTAGGGTTAGGGGACGGGGACGGTTTAGGGTACAGGTTAGGGTACGACAAAGGTTTAGGGTGAGCGTACGTGTTAGGGTACGGGTTAGTGTTAGGGTACGGGTGAGGATTAGGGGACGGGTGAGTGTAAGTCTTCGGGTAAGGTTTAGGGTTAGGGTTAGGGTTAGGGTTAGGGTTAGGGGACGGGGACGCTTTAGTGTAGAGGTTAGTGTACGACAACGTTTTAGGGTGAGCGTACGTGTTAGGGTACGGGTTAGTGTTAGCGTACGGATTAGGATTAGGGGACGGGTCAGGGTAAGGCTTCGGGAAAGGGTTAGGGTTAGGGTTAGGATTACGGTTAGGGGACGGGCACGGGGACGGTTTAGGGTACAGGTTAGGGTACGACAACGGTTAAGGGTGAGGGTACGTGTTAGGGTACGGGTTAGTGTTAGCGTACGGGTTGGGATTATGGGACGGGTGAGGGTAAGGCTTCAGGAAAGGGTTAGGTTTAGGGTTAGGGTTAGGGGACGGGTACGGTTTAGGGTACAGTTTAGGGTACGTCAACGGTTTAGGGTGAGCCTACGTGTTAGGGTACGGGTTAGTGTTAGCGTACGGGTTAGGATTAGGGGACGGGTGAGGATAAGGCTTCGGGTAAGGGTTAGGGTTAGGGTTAGGGTTGGGGACGGGGACAGTTTAGGGTACAGGTTAGGGTACGACAATGGTTTAGGGTGAGGGTACGTGTTAGGGTACGGGTTAGTGATAGCTTACTGGTTAGGATTAGGGGACGGGTGAGGGTAAGGCTTCGGGTAAGGGTTAGGGTTAGGGTTAGGGTTAGGGTTAGGGGACGGGGACGGTTTAGGGTACAGGTTAGGGTACGAAAACGGTTTAGGGTGAGCGTACGTGTAAGGGTACGGGTTAGTGTTAGCGTACGGGTTAGGATTAGGGGACGGGTGAGGGTAAGGCTTCGGGTAAGGGTTAGGGTTAGGGTTAGGGTTAGGGTTAGGGAACGGTTTAGGGTACAGGTTAGGGTACGACAAAAGTTTAGGGTGAGCGTGCGTGTTAGGGTACGGGTTAGTGTTAGCGTGCGGGTGAGGATTAGGGGACGGGTGAGTGTAAGGATTCGGGTAAGGGTTAGGGTTAGGGTTAGGGTTAGGGTTAGGGTTAGGGGACGGGTTAGGGTACAGGTTAGGGTACGACAACGGTTTAGGGGAGAGTACGTGTTAGGGTACGGGTTAGTGTTAGCGTACGGGTTAGGATTAGGGGACGGGTGAGGGTAAGGCTTCGGGTAAGGGTTAGGGTTAGGGTTAGGGTTAGGGTTAGGGTTAGGGGACGGGGACGGTTTAGGGTACAGGTTAGGGTACGACAACGGTTTAGGGTGAGCGTACGTGTTAGGGTACGGGTTAGTGTTAGCGTACGGGTTAGGATTAGGGGACGGGTGAGTGTAAGGCTTCGGGTAAAGGTTAGGGTTAGGGTTAGGGTTAGGGTTAGGGTTAGAGGACGGGGACGGTTTAGGGTGCAGCTTAGGGTACGACAACGGTTTAGGGTGAGCGTACGTGTTAGGGTACTGGTTAGTGTTAGCGTACGGTTAGGATTAGGGGACGGGTGAGGGTAAGGCTTCGGGTAAGTGTTAGGGTTAGGCTTAGGGTTAGGGTTACGGTTTGGGGATGGGGACGGTTTAGGGTACAGGTTAGGTTACGACAACGGTTTAGGGTGAGCGTACGTGTTAGGGTACGGGTTAGTGTTAGCGTACGGGTTAGGATTAGGGGACGGGTGAGGGTAAGGCTTCGGGTAAGGGTTAGGGTTAGGGTTGGGTTAGGGTTAGGGTTAGGGGACGGGCATGGTTTAGGGTTCAGGTTAGGGTACGACAACGGTTTAGGGTGAGCGTACGTGTTAGGGTACGGGTTAGTGTTAGCGTACGGGTTAGGATTAGGGGACGGGTGAGGGTAAGGTTTAGGGTTAGGGTTAGGGGACGGGGACGAAAACGGTTTAGGGTACAGGTTAGGGTACGTCAACGGTTTAGGGTGAGCGTACGTGTTATGGTACGGGTTAGTGTTAGGGTACGGGTTAGGATTAGGGGACGGGTGAGGGTAAGGCTTCGGGTAAGGGTTAGGGTTAGGGTTAGGGTTAGGGTTAGGGTTAGGGGATGGGGACGGGTTAGGGTACAGGTTAGGGTACGACAACGGTTTAGGGGAGCGTACGTGTTAGGGTACGGGTTAGTGTTAGCGTACGGGTTAGGATTAGGGGACGGGTGAGGGTAAGGCTTCGGGTAAGGGTTAGGGTTAGGTTTAGTGTTAGGGGACGGGGACGGGGACGGTTTAGGGTACAGGTTAGGGTACGTCAACGGTTTAGGGTGAGCGTACGTGTTAGGGTACGGGTTAGTGTTAGCGTACGGGTTAGGATTAGGGGACGGGTGAGGGTAAGGCTTCGGGTAAGGGTTAGGGTTAGGGTTAGGGTTAGGGTTAGGGTTAGGGGACGGGGACGGTTTAGGGTACAGGTTAGGGTACGACAACACTTTAGGCTGAGCGTACGTTTTACGGTACGGGTTAGTGTTAGCGTACGGGTTAGGATTATGGGAAGGGTGAGGGTAAGGCTTCGGGTAAGGGTTAGGGTTAGGGTTAGGGTTAGGGTTAGGGGACTGGCACGGGAACGGTTTAGGGTACAGGTTAGGGTACGACAACGGTTTAGGGTGAGCGTACGTGTTAGGGTACGGGTTAGTGTTAGCGTACGGGTTAGGATTAGGGGACGGGTGAGGGTAAGGCTTCGGGTAAGGGTTAGGGTTAGTGTTAGGGTTAGGGTTAGGGTTAGGAGACGGGGACAGGGCCGGTTTAGGGTACAGGTTAGGGTACGACAACGGTTTATGGTGAGCGTACGTGTTAGGGTACGGGTTAGTGTTAGCGTACGGGTTAGGATTACGGGACGGTTGAGGGTAAGGCTTCGGGTAAAAGTTAGGGTTAGGGTTAGGGTTAGGGGACGGGGACGGGGACGGTTTAGGGTACAGTTTAGGGTACGTCAACGGTTTAGTGTGAGCGTACGTGTTAGGGTACGGGTTAGTGTTAGCGTACGGGTTAGGATTAGGGGACGGGTGAGGGTAAGGCTTCGGGTAAGGGTTAGGGTTAGGGTTAGGGTTAGGGGACGGGCACGGGGACGGTTTAGGGTACAGGTTAGGGTACGACAACGGTTTAGGGTGAGGGTACGTGTTAGGGTACGGGTTAGTGTTATTGTACGGGTTAGGATTAGGGGACGGGTGAGGGTAAGGCTTCGGGTAAGGGTTAGGGTTAGGGTTAGGATTAGGGTTAGGGGACGGGGACGGGGACGATTTAGGGTACAGGTTGGGGTACGGCAACGGTTTAGGGTGAGCGTACGTATTAGGGTACGGGTTTCTGTTAGCGTACGGGTTAGGATTAGGGGACGGGTGAGGGTAAGGCTTCGGGTAAGGGTTAGGGTTAGGGTTAGGGTTAGGGTTAGGATTAGGGGACGGGGACGGTTTAGGGTACAGGTTAGGGTACGACAACGGTTTAGGGTGAGCGTACGTGTTAGGGTATGTGTTAGTGTTAGCGTACGGGTTAGGATTAGGGGACGGGTGAGGGTAAGGCTTCGGGTAAGGGTTAGGGTTAGGGTTAGTGCATGGGGACGGGGACGGGGACGGGGACGGTTTAGGGTACAGGTTAGTGTACGACAACGGTTTAGGGTGAGCGTACGTTTTAGGGTACAGGTTAGTGTTAGCGTACGGGTTAGGATAAGGGGACGGGTGAGGGTAAGGCTTCGGGTAAGCGTTAGAGTTAGGGTTAGGGTTAGGGTTAGAGTACGGGGACGGTTTAGGGTACAGGTTAGGGTACGACAACGGTTTAGGGTGAGTGTACGTGTTTGGGTACGGGTTAGTGTTAGCATACGGTTTAGGATTAGGGAACGGGTGAGGGTAAGGCTTCTGGTAAGGGTTAGGGTTAGGGTTAGGGGACGGGGACGGGGACGGTATAGGGTACAGGTTAGGGTACGACAACGGTTTAGGGTGAGCGTACGTGTTAGGGTACGGATTAGTGTTAGCGTACGGGTTAGGATTAGGGGACGGGTGAGGGTAAGGCTTCGGGTAAGGGTTAGGGTTAGGGTTAGGGTTAGGGGACGGGGACGGTGACGGGGACGGTTTAGGGTACAGGTTAGGGTACGACAACGGTTTATGGTGAGCGTACGTGTTAGGGTACGGGTTAGTGTTAGCGTACGCGTTAGGATTAGGGGACGGGTGAGCGTAAGGCTTCGGGTAAGGGTTAGGGTTAGTGTTAGGGTTAGGGTTAGGGTTAGGGGACGGGGACAGGGACGGTTTAGGGTACAGGTTAGGGTACGAAAACGGTTTATGGTGAGCGTACGTGTTAGGGTACGGGTTAGTGTTAGCGTACGGGTTAGGATTAGGGGACGGGTGAGGGTAAGGCTTCGGGTAAGGGTTAGGGTTAGGGTTAGGGGACGGGGACGGGGACGGGGACGGGGACGGTTTAGGGTACAGGTTAGTGTACGACAACGGTTTAGGGTGAGCGTACGTGTTAGGGTCCAGGTTAGTGTTAGCGTACGGTTTAGGATTAGGGCACGGGTGAGGGTAAGGCTTCGGGTAAGCGTTAGGGTTAGGGTTAGGGTTAGGATTAGCGGACGGGGACGGTTTAGGGTACAGGTTAGGGTACGACAACGGTTTAGGGTGAGCGTACGTGTTAGGATACGGGTTAGTGTTAGCATACGGTTTAGGATTAGGGTACGGGTGAGGGTAAGGCTTCGGGTAAGGGTTAGGGTTAGGGTTAGGGTTAGGGTTAGGGTTAGGGGACGGGGACGGTTTAGGGTACAGGTTAGTGTACGACAAAGGTTTAGGGTGAGCGTACGTGTTAGGGTACGGGTTAGTGTTAGGGTACGCATGAGGATTAGGGGACGGGTGAGTGTAAGGCTTCGGGTAAGGGTTAGGGTTAGGGTTAGGGTTAGGGGACGGGGAAGGGGACGGGGACGGTTTAGGGTACAGGTTAGTGTACGACAACGGTTTAGGGTGAGCGTACGTGTTAGGGTACGGGTTAGTGTTAGCGTACGGGTTAGGATTAGGGGAGGGTTGAGGGTAAGGCTTCGGGTAAAAGTTAGGGTTAGGGTTAGGGTTAGGGTTAGGGGACGGGGACGGTTTAGGGTACAGGTTAGGGTACGAGAACGGTTTAGTGTGAGCGTACGTGTTAGGGTACGGTTTAGTGTTAGCGTACGGGTTAGGATAAGGGGACGGGTGAGTGTAAGGCTTCGGGTAAGGGTTAGGGTTAGGGTTAGGATTAGGGTTAGGGGACGGGGATGGTTTAGGGTACAGTTTAGGGTACGTCAACGGTTTAGTGTGAGCGTACGTGTTAGGGTACGGGTTAGTGTTAGCGTACGGGTTAGGATTAGGGGACGGGTGAGGGTAAGGCTTTGGGTAAGTGTTAGGGTTAGTGTTAGTGTTAGGGGACGGGGACGGTTTAGGGTTCAGGTTAGGGTACGACAACGGTTTAGGGTGAGGGTACGTGTTAGGGTACGGGTTAGTGTTAGCGTACGGGTTAGGATTAGGGGACGGTTGAGGGTAAGGCTTCGGGTAAGGGTTACGGTTAGGGTTAGGGTTAGGGTTAGGGTTAGGGTTAGGGGACGGTTTAGGGTACAGGTTAGGGTACGACAAAGGTTTAGGGTGAGCGTACGTGTTAGGGTACGGGTTAGTGTTAGCGTACGGGTGAGGATTAGGGGACGGGTGAGTGTAAGGCTTCGGGTAAGGGTTAGGGTTAGGGTTAGGGTTAGGGGACGGGGACGGTTTAGGGTACAGTTTAAGGTACGACAACGGTTTAGGGTGAGCGTACGTGTTAGGGTACGGGTTAGTGTTAGCGTACGGGTTAGGATTAGTGGACGGGTGAGGGTAAGGCTTCGGGAAAGGGTTAGGGTTAGGGTTAGGGTTAGGGTTAGGGCACAGGCACGGGGACGGTTTAGGGTACAGGTTAGTGTACGACAACGGTTTAGGGTGAGGGTACGTGTTAGGGTACGGGTTAGTGTTATTGTACGGGTTAGGATTAGGGGAAGGGTGAGGGTAAGGCTTCGGGTAAGGGTTAGGTTTAGGATTAGGGTTAGGGGACGGGGACCGGGACGGTTTAGGGTACAGTTTAGGGTACGACAACGGTTTAGGGTGAGCGTACGTGTTAGGGTACGGGTTAGTGTTAGCGTACGGGTTAGGATTCGGGGACGGGTGAAGGTAAGGCTTCGGGTAAGGTTTAGGTTTAGGGTTAGGGTTAGGGTTAGGGGACGGTGACGGTTTAGGGTACAGGTTAGGGTACGACAACGGTTTAGGTTGAGCATACGTGTTAGGGTACGGGTTAGTGTTAGCGTACGGTTTAGGATTAGGGGACGGGTGAGGGTAAGGCTTCAGGTAAGGGTTAGGGTTAGGGTTAGGGTTAGGGTTAGGGGACGGGGACGGTTTAGGGTACAGGTTAGGGTACGACAACGGTTTAAGGTGAGCGTACGTGTTAGGGTACGGGTTAGTGTTAGCGTACGGGTGAGGATTAGGGGACGGGTGAGTGTAAGGCTTCGGGTAAGGGTTAGGGTTAGGGTTAGGGTTAGGGTTAGGGGACGGGGACGGTTTAGGGTACAGGTTAGGGTACGACAACGGTTTAGGTTGAGCGTACGTGTTAGGGTACGGGTTAGTGTTAGCGGACGGGTTAGGATTAGGGGACGGGTGTGGGTAAGGCTTCGGATAAGGGTTAGGGTTAGGGTTAGGGTTAGGGGACGGGGACGAAGACGGTTTAGGGTACAGGTTAGGGTACGACAACGGTTTAGGGTGAGCGTACGTGTTAGGGTACGGGTTAGTGTTAGCGTACAGGTTAGGATTAGGGGACGGGTGAGGGTAAGACTTCGGGTAAGGGTTAGGGTTAGGGTTAGGGTTAGGGTTAGGGGACGGGCACGGGGACTGTTTAGGGTACAGGTTAGGGTAAGACAACGGTTTAGGGTGAGCGTACGTGTTAGGGTACGGGTTAGTGTTAGCGTACGGGTTAGGATTAGGGGACGGGTGAGGATAAGGCTTCGGGTAAGTGTTAGGGTTAGGGTTAGGGTTAGGGTTAGGGTTAGGGGACGGGGACGGTTAAGGGTACAGGTTAGGGTACGACAACGATTTAGGGTGAGCGTACGTGTTAGGGTACGGGTTAGTGTTAGCGTACGGTTTAGGATTAGGGGACGGGTGAGGGTAAGGCTTCGGGTAAGGGTTAGTGTTAGGGTTAGGGTTAGGGTTAGGGGACGGGGACGGTTTAGGGTACAGGTTAGCCTACGACAACGGTTTAGGATGAGCGTACGTGTTAGGGTACGGGTTAGTGTTAGCGTACGGGTTAGGATTAGGGGACGGGTGAGGGTAAGGCTTCGGGTAAGGGTTAGAGTTAGGGTTAGGGTTAGGGTTAGGGTTAGGGGACGGGGACGGTTTAGGGTACAGGTTAGGGTACGACAAAGGTTTAGGGTGAGCGTACGTGTTAGGGTACGGGTTAGTGTTAGGGTACGGGTGAGGATTAGGGGACGGGTGAGTGTAAGTCTTCGGGTAAGGTTTAGGGTTAGGGTTAGGGTTAGGGTTAGGGTTAGGGGACGGGGACGCTTTAGTGTACAGGTTAGTGTACGACAACGTTTTAGGGTGAGCGTACGTGTTAGGGTACGGGTTAGTGTTAGCGTACGGATTAGGATTAGGGGACGGGTCAGGGTAAGGCTTCGTGAAAGGGTTAGGGTTAGGGTTAGGATTACGGTTAGGGGACGGGCACGGGGACGGTTTAGGGTACAGGTTAGGGTACGACAACGGTTAAGGGTGAGGGTACGTGTTAGGGTACGGGTTAGTGTTAGCGTACGGGTTGGGATTATGGGACGGGTGAGGGTAAGGCTTCAGGAAAGGGTTAGGTTTAGGGTTAGGGTTAGGGGACGGGTACGGTTTAGGGTACAGTTTAGGGTACGTCAACGGTTTAGGGTGAGCCTACGTGTTAGGGTACGGGTTAGTGTTAGCGTACGGGTTAGGATTAGGGGACGGGTGAGGATAAGGCTTCGGGTAAGGGTTAGGGTTAGGGTTAGGGTTGGGGACGGGGACAGTTTAGGGTACAGGTTAGGGTACGACAACGGTTTAGGGTGAGGGTAAGTGTTAGGGTACGGGTTAGTGATAGCTTACTGGTTAGGATTAGGGGACGGGTGAGGGTAAGGCTTCGGGTAAGGGTTAGGGTTAGGGTTAGGGTTAGGGTTAGGGGACGGGGACGGTTTAGGGTACAGGTTAGGGTACGAAAACGGTTTAGGGTGAGCGTACGTGTAAGGGTACGGGTTAGTGTTAGCGTACGGGTTAGGATTAGGGGACGGGTGAGGGTAAGGCTTCGGGTAAGGGTTAGGGTTAGGGTTAGGGTTAGGGGACGGTTTAGGGTACAGGTTAGGGTACGACAAAAGTTTAGGGTGAGCGTGCGTGTTAGGGTACGGGTTAGTGTTAGCGTACGGGTTAGGATTAGGGGACGGGTGAGGGTAAGGCTTCGGGTAAGGGTTAGGGTTAGGGTTAGGGTTAAGGTTAGGGTTAGAGTACGGGGAAGGTTTATGGTACAGGTTAGAGTACGACAACGGTTAAGGGTGAGCGTACGTGTTACGGTACGGATTAGTGTTAGCGTACGGGATAGGATTAGGAAACGGGTGAGGGTAAGGTTTCGGGTAAGGGTTAGGGTTAGGGTTAGGTTTAGAGTTAGGGGACGGCCACGGGGACGGTTTAGTGTACAGCTTAGGGTACGACAACGGTTTAGGGTGAGCGTACGTGTTAGGGTACGGGTTAGTGTTAGTGTAGGGGTTAGGATTAGGGGACGGGTGAGGGTAAGGCTTCGGGTAAGGGTTAGGGTTAGGGTTAGGGTTAGGGTTAGGGGACGGGGACGGTTTAGGGTACAGGTTAGGGTACGACAACGGTTTAGGGTGAGCGTACGTGTTAGGGTACGGGTTAGTGTTAGCGTACGGGTTAGGATTAGGGGACGTGTGAAGGTAAGGCTTCGGGTAAGGGTTAGGTTTAGGGTTAGGGTTAGGGTTAGGGTTAGGGGACGGGGACGGTTTAGGGTACAGGTTAGGGTACGACAACGGTTTAGGGTGAGCGTACGTGTTAGGGTACGGGTTAGTGTTAGCGTACGGGTTAGGATTAGGGGACGGGTGAGGGTAAGGCTTCAGGTAAGGGTTAGGGTTAGGGTTAGGGTTAGGGTTAGGGTTAGGGGACGGGGACGGTTTAGGGTACAGGTTAGAGTACGACAACGGTTTAGGGTGAGCGTACGTGTTAGGGTACGGGTTATTGTTAGCGTACGGGTTAGGATTAGGGGACGGGTGAGGGTAAGGCTTCGGGTAAGGGTTAGGGTTAGGGTTAGGGTTAGTGTTAGGGGACGGGGACGGTTTAGGGTACAGGTTAGGGTACGACAACGGTTTAGGTTGAGCGTACCTGTTAGGGTACGGGTTAGTTTTAGCGTACGGGTTAGGATGAGGGGACGGGTGAGGGTAAGGTTTCAGGTAAGGGTTCGGGTTAGGGTTAGGGTTAGGGTTAGGGTTAGGCGACGGGGACGGTTTAGCGTACAGGTTAGGGTACGACAACGGTTTAGGCTGAGCATACGTGTTAGGGTACGGGTTAGTGTTAGCGTACGATTTAGGATTAGGGCACGGGTGAGGGTAAGGCTTCGGGTAAGGGTTAGGGTTAGGGTTAGGGTTATGGTTAGGGGACGGGGACGGGGACGGTTTAGGGTACAGGTTAGGGTACGACAACGGTTTAGGGTGAGCGTGCGTGTTAGGGTACGGGTTAGTGTTAGCGTACGGGTTAGGATTAGGGGACGGGTGAGTGTAAGGCTTCGGGTAAGGGTTAGGGTTAGGGTTAGGGTTAGGGTTAGGGGACGGGGACGGTTTAGGGTACAGGGTAGGGTACGACAACGGTTTCGGGTGAGCGTACGTGTTAGGGTACGGGTTAGTGTTAGCGTATGGGTTAGGATTAGGTGCCGGGTGAGTGTAAGGCTTCGGGTAAGGGTTAGGGTTAGGGTTAGGGTTAGGGTTAGGGTTTGGGGACGGGGACGGTTTAGCGTACAGGTTAGGGTACGAAAACGGTTTAGGGTGAGCGTACGTGTTAGGGTACGGGTTAGTGTTAGCGTACGGGTTAGGAATAGGAGACGGGTGAGGGTAAGACTTCCGGTAAGGGTTAGGGTTAGGGTTAGGGTTAGGGTTAGGGTTAGGGGACGGGGACGGTTTAGGGTACAGTTTAGGGTACGACAACGGTTTAGGGTGAGCGTACGTGTTAGGGTACGGGTTAGGATTAGCGTACGTGTTAGGATTAGGGGACGGGTGAGGGTAAGGCTTCGGGTAAGGGTTAGGGTTAAGGTTAGGTTTAGGGTTAGGGGACGGGTCCGGGGACGGTTTAGGGTACAGGTTAGGGTACAACAAGGGTTTAGGGTGAGGGTACGTGTTAGGGTACGGGTTAGTGTTAGCGTACGGATTAGGATTAGGAGACGTGTGAGGGTAAGGCTTCCGGTAAGGGTTAGGGATAGGTTTAGGGTTAGGGTTAGGGTTAGGGGACGGGGACGGTTTAGGGTACAGGTTAGGGTACGACAACGGTTTAGGGTGAGCGTACGTGTTAGGGTACGGGTTAGTGTTAATGTACGGGTTAGGATTAGGGGACGGGTGAGGGTAAGGCTTCGGGTAAGGGTTAGGGTTAGGGTTAGGTTTATGGTTAGGATTAGGGGACGGGGACGGTTTAGGGTACAGGTTAGGGTACGACAACGGTTTAGGGTGAGCGTACGTTTTAGGGTACGTTTTCGTGTTAGCGTACGGGTTAGGATTAAAGGACGGGTGAGGGTAAGGCTTCGTGTAAGGGTTAGGGTTAGGGTTAGTGTTAGGGGACGGGGACGGTTTAGGGTACAGGTTAGGGTACGACAACGGTTTAGGGTGAGCGAACGTGTTAGGGTACGGTTTAGTGTTAGCGTACGGGTTAGTATTAGGGGACGGGTGAGTGTAAGGCTTCGGGTAAGGGTTAGGGTTAGGGTTAGGGTTAAGGTTAGGGTTAGAGTACGGGGACGGTTTATGGTACAGGTTAGGGTACGACAACGGTTAAGGGTGAGCGTACGTGTTAGGGTACGGGTTAGTGTTAGCGTACGGGATAGGATTAGGAAACGTGTGAGGGTAAGGTTTCGGGTAAGGGTTAGGGTTAGGGTTAGGTTTAGAGTTAGGGGACGGGCACGGGGACGGTTTAGGGTACAGGTTAGGGTACGACAACGGTTTAGGGTGAGCGTACGTGTTAGGGTACGGGTTAGTGTTAGTGTAGGGGTTAGGATTAGGGGACGGGTGAGGGTAAGGCTTCGGGAAAGGGTTAGGGTTAGGGTTAGGGTCAGGGTTAGGGGACGGGGACGGGGACGGGGACGGTTTAGGGTACAGGTTAGGGTACGACAACGGTTTAGGGTGAGCGTACGTGTTAGGGTACGGGTTATTGTTAGCTTATGGGTTAGGATTAGGGGACGGGTGAAGTTAAGGCTTTGGGTAAGAGTTAGGGTTAGGGTTAGGGTTAGGGTTAGGGTTAGGGGACGGGGACGGTTTAGGGTACAGGTTAGGGTACGACAACGGTTTAGGGTGAGCGTACGTGTTAGGGTACGGGTTAGATTTAGCGTACGGTTTAGGATTAAGGCACGGGTGAGGGTAAGGCTTCGGGTAAGGGTTCGTGTTAGGGTTAGGGTTAGGGTTAGGCGACGGGGACGGTTTAGGGTACAGGTTAGGGTACGACAACGGATTAGGGTGAGCGTACGTGTTAGGGTACGGGTTAGTGTTAGTGTAGGGGTTAGGATTAGGGGACGGGTGAGTGTAAGGCTTCCGGTAAGGCTTCGGGTAAGGGTTCGTGTTAGGGTTAGGGTTAGGGTTAGGCGACGGGGATGGTTTAGGGTACAGGTTAGGGTACGACAACGGTTTAGGGTGAGCGTACGTGTTAGGGTACGGGTTAGTGTTAGTGTAGGGGTTAGGATTAGGGGACGGGTGAGGGTAAGGCTTCGGGTAAGGGTTAGGGTTAGGGTTAGGGTTAGGGTTAGGGTTAGGGGACGGGGACGGGGACTGTTTAGGGTACAGGTTAGGGTACGACAACGGTTTAGGGTGAGCGTACGTGTTAGGGTACTGGTTATTGTTAGCTTATGGTTTAGGATTAGGGGACGGGTGAAGGTAAGGCTTCGGGTAAGAGTTAGGGTTAGGGTTAGGGTTAGGGTTAGGGTTAGGGGACGGGGACGGTTTAGGGTACAGGTTAGGGTACGACAACGGTTTAGGGTGAGCGTACGTGTTAGGGTACGGGTTAGTGTTAGCGTACGGGTAAGGATTAGGGGACGGGTGAGTGTAAGGCTTCGGGTAAGGGTTAGGGTTAGGGTTAGGGTTAGGGTTAGGGTTAGGGGACGGGGACGGTTTAGCGTACAGGTTAGGGTACGACAACGGTTTAGGGTGAGCGTACGTGTTAAGGTACGTGTTAGTGTTAGTGTACGGGTTAGGATTAGGGGACGGGTGAGGGTAAGGCTTCGGGTAAGGGTTAGGGTTAGGGTTAGGGTTAGGGTTAGGGTTAGGGTTAGGGGACGGGGACGGTTTAGGGTACAGTTTAGGGTACGACAATGGTTTAGGGTGAGCCTACGTGATAGGGTACGGGTTAGTGTTAGCGTACGGGTTAGGATTAGGGGACGGGTGAAGGTAAGGCTTCGGGTAAGGGTTAGGGTTAGGCTTAGGGTTAGGGTTAGGGTTAGGGTTAGGGGACGGGGACGGTTTAGAGTACAGGTTAGGGTACGACAACGGTTTAGGGTGAGCGTACGTGTTAGGGTACGGGTTAGTGTTAGCGTACGGGTTAGGATTAGGGGACGGGTGAGTGTAAGGCTTCCGGTAAGGGTTAGGGTTAGGGTTAGGGTTAGGGGACGGGCACGGGGACGGTTTAGGGTACAGGTTAGGGTACGTCAACGGTTTAGGGTGAGCGTACGTGTTAGGGTACGGGTTAGTGTTAGCGTACGGGTTAGGATTAGGGGACGGGTGTGGGTAAGGCTTCGGGTAAGGGTTAGGGTTAGGGTTAGGGTTAGGGGACGGGGACGGTTTAGGGTACAGGTTAGGGAACGACAACGGTTAAGGGTGAGCGTACGTGTTAGGGTACGGGTTAGTGTTAGCGTACGGGATAGGATTAGGGGACGGGTGAGGGTAAGGTTTCGGGTAAGGGTTAGGGTTAGGGTTAGGGTTAGGTTTAGAGTTAGGGGACGGGCACGGGGACGGTTTAGGGTACAGGTTAGGGTACGACAACGTTTTAGGTTGAGCGTACGTGTTAGGGTACTGGTTAGTGTTAGTGTAGGGGTTAGGATTAGGGGACGGGTGAGGGTAAGGCTTCGGGTAAGGGTTAGGGTTGGGGTTAGGGTTAGGGTTAGGGTTAGGGGACGGGGACGGTTTAGGGTACAGGTTAGGGTACGACAACGGTTTAGGGTGAGCGTACGTGTTAGGGTACGGGTTATTGTTAGCGTACGGGTTAGGATTAGGGGACGGGTGAAGGTAAGGCTTCGGGTAAGGGTTAGGTTTAGGGTTAGGGTTAGGGTTAGGGTTAGGGGACGGGGACAGTTTAGGGTACAGGTTAGGGTACGACAACGGTTTAGGGTGAGCGTACGTGTTAGGGTACGGGTTAGTGTTAGCGTACGGGTTAGGATTAGGGGACGGGTGAGAGTAAGGCTTCAGGTAAGGGTTAGGGTTAGGGTTAGGGTTAGGGTTAGGGTTAGGGTTAGGAGACGGGGACGGTTTAGGGTACAGGTTAGAGTACGACAACGGTTTAGGGTGAGCGTACGTGTTAGGGTACGGGTTATTGTTAGCGTACGGGTTAGGATTAGGGGACGGGTGAGGGTAAGGCTTCGGGTAAGGGTTAGGGTTAGGGTTAGGGTTGGGTTAGGGTTAGGGGATGGGGACGGTTTAGGGTACAGTTTAGGGTACGACAACGGTTTAGGGTGAGCGTACGTGTTAGGGTACGGGTTAGTGTTAGCATACGGGTTAGGATTAGGGGACGGGTGAGGGTAAGGCTTCGGGTAAGGGTTAGGGTTAGGGTTAGGGTTAGGGTTAGGGGACGGGCACGGGGACGGTTTAGGGTACAGGTTAGGGTACGACAACGGTTTATGGTGAGCGTACGTGTTAGGGTACGGGTTAGTGTTAGCGTACGGGTTAGGATTAGGGGACGGGTGAGGGTAAGGCTTCGGGTAAGTGTTAGGGTTAGGGTTAGGGTTAGGTTTAGGGGACGGGGACAGTTTTGGGTACAGGTTAGGGTACGACAACGGTTTAGTGGAGCGTACGTGTTAGGGTACGGGTTAGTGTTAGCGTACGGGTTAGGATTAGGGGACGGGTGAGGTTAAGGCATCGGGTAAGGGTTAGGGTTAGGGTTAGGGTTAGTGTTAGGGGACGGGGACGGTTTAGGGTACAGGTTAGGGTACGACAACGGTTTAGGTTGAGCGTACCTGTTAGGGTACGGGTTAGTTTTAGCGTACGGGTTAGGATTAGGGGACGGGTGAGGGTAAGGTTTCAGGTAAGGGTTCGGGTTAGGGTTAGGGTTAGGGTTAGGGTTAGGCGACGGGGACGGTTTAGCGTACAGGTTAGGGTACGACAACGGTTTAGGGTGAGCGTACGTGTTAAGGTACGTGTTAGTGTTAGTGTACGGGTTAGGATTAGGGGACGGGTGAGGGTAAGGCTTCTGGTAAGGGTTAGGGTTAGGGTTAGGGTTAGGGTTAGGGTTAGGGTTAGGGGACCGGGACGGTTTAGGGTACAGTTTAGGGTACGACAATGGTTTAGGGTGAGCCTACGTGATAGGGTACGGGTTAGTGTTAGCGTACGGGTTAGGATTAGGGGACGGGTGAGGGTAAGGCTTCGGGTAAGGGTTAGGGTTAGGCTTAGGGTTAGGGTTAGGGTTAGGGTTAGGGGACGGGGACGGTTTAGAGTACAGGTTAGTGTACGACAACGGTTTAGGGTGAGCGTACGTGTTAGGGTACGGGTTAGTGTTAGCGTACGGGTTAGGATTAGGGGACGGGTGAGGTTAAGGCTTCGGGTAAGGGTTAGGGTTAGGGTTAGGGTTAGGGTTCGGGGACGGGGATGTTTTAGGGTACAGGTTAGCGTACGACAACGGTTTAGGGTGAGCGTACGTGTTAGGGTACGGGTTAGTGTTAGCGTACGGGTTAGGATTAGGGGACGGGTGAGTGTAAGGCTTCCGGTAAGGGTTAGGGTTAGGGTTAGGGTTAGGGTTAGGGGACGGGGACGGTTTAGGGTACATGTTAGGGTACGACAACGGTTTAGGGTGAGCGTACGTGTTAGGGTACGGGTTAGTGTTAGCGTACGGGTTAGGATTAGGGGACGGGTGAGTGTAAGGCTTCGGGAAAGGGTTAGGGTTAGGGTTAGGTTTAGGGTTAGGGGACGGGGACGGTTTAGGGTACAGGTTAGGGTACGACAACGGTTTAGGGTGAGCGTACATGTTAGGGTACGGGTTAGTGTTAGTGTACGGGTTAGGATTAGGGGACGGGTGAGTGTAAGGCTTCGGGTAAGGGTTAGGGTTAGGGTTAGGGTTAGGGTTAGGGTTAGAGGACGGGGACGGTTTAGGGTGCAGCTTAGGGTACGACAACGGTTTAGGGTGAGCGTACGTGTTAGGGTACTGGTTAGTGTTAGCGTACGGGTTAGGATTAGGGGAAGGGTGAGGGTAAGGCTTCGGGTAAGTGTTAGGGTTAGGGTTAGGGTTAGGGTTAGGGTTTGGGGACGGGGACTGTTTAGGGTACAGGTTAGGTTACGACAACGGTTTAGGGTGAGCGTACGTGTTAGGGTACGGGTTAGTGTTAGCGTACGGGTTAGGATTAGGGGACGGGTGAGGGTAAGGCTTCGGGTAAGGGTTAGGGTTAGGGTTGGGTTAGGGTTAGGGTTAGGGGACGGGCATGGTTTAGGGTTCAGGTTAGGGTACGACAACGGTTTAGGGTGAGCGTACGTGTTAGGGTACGGGTTAGTGTTAGCGTACGGGTTAGGATTAGGGGACGTGTGAGGGTAAGGTTTAGGGTTAGGGTTAGGGGACGGGGACGGGAACGGTTTAGGGTACAGGTTAGGGTACGTCAACGGTTTAGGGTGAGCGTACGTGTTATGGTACGGGTTAGTGTTAGGGTACGGGTTAGGATTAGGGGACGGGTGAGGGTAAGGCTTCGGGTAAGGGTTAGGGTTAGGGTTAGGGTTAGGGTTAGGGTTAGGGGACGGGGACGGTTTAGGGTACAGGTTAGGGTACGACAACGGTTTTGGGTGAGCGTACGTGTTAGGGTACGGGTTAGTGTTAGCGTACGGGTTAGGATTAGGGGACGGGTGAGTGTAAGGCTTCGGGTAAGGGTTAGGGTTAGGGTTAGGGTTAGGGTTAGGGTTAGAGGACGGGGACGGTTTAGGGTTCAGCTTAGGGTACGACAACGGTTTAGGGTGAGCGTACGTGTTAGGGTACTGGTTAGTGTTAGCGTACGGGTTAGGATTAGGGGACGGGTGAGGGTAAGGCTTCGGGTAAGTGTTAGGGTTAGGGTTAGGGTTAGGGTTAGGGTTTGGGGACGGGGACGGTTTAGGGTACAGGTTAGGTTACGACAACGGTTTAGGGTGAGCGTACGTGTTAGGGTACGGGTTAGTGTTAGCGTACGGGTTAGGATTAGGGGACGGGTGAGGGTAAGGCTTCGGGTAAGGGTTAGGGTTAGGGTTGGGTTAGGGTTAGGGTTAGGGGACGGGCATGGTTTAGGGTTCAGGTTAGGGGACGACAACGGTTTAGGGTGAGCGTACGTGTTAGGGTACGGGTTAGTGTTAGCGTACGGGTTAGGATTAGGGGACGTGTGAGGGTAAGGTTTAGGGTTAGGGTTAGGGGACGGGGACGGGAACGGTTTAGGGTACAGGTTAGGGTACGTCAACGGTTTAGGGTGAGCGTACGTGTTATGGTACGGGTTAGTGTTAGGGTACGGGTTAGGATTAGGGGACGGGTGAGGGTAAGGCTTCGGGTAAGGGTTAGGGTTAGGGTTAGGGTTAGGGTTAGGGTTAGGGGATGGGGACGGGTTAGGGTACAGGTTAGGGTACGACAATGGTTTAGGGGAGCGTACGTGTTAGGGTACGGGTTAGTGTTAGCGTACGGGTTAGGATTAGGGGACGGGTGAGGGTAAGGCTTCGGGTAAGGGTTAGGGTTAGGGTTAGGGTTAGGGTTAGGGTTAGGGGACGGGGACGGTTTAGGGTACAGTTTAGGGTACGACAACGGTTTAGGGTGAGCGTACGTGTTAGGGTACGGGTTAGTGTTAGCGTACGGGTTAGGATTAGGGGACGGGTGAGGGTAAGGCTTCGGGTAAGGGTTAGGGTTAGGTTTAGTGTTAGGGGACGGGGACGGGGACGGTTTAGGGTACAGGTTAGGGTACGTCAACGGTTTAGGGTGAGCGTACGTGTTAGGGTACGGGTTAGTGTTAGCGTACGGGTTAGGATTAGGGGACGGGTGAGGGTAAGGCTTCGGGTAAGGGTTAGGGTTAGGGTTAGGGTTAGGGTTAGGGTTAGGGGACGGGGACGGTTTAGGGTACAGGTTAGGGTACGACAACAGTTTAGGCTGAGCGTACGTTTTACGGTACGGGTTAGTGTTAGCGTACGGGTTAGGATTATGGGAAGGGTGAGGGTAAGGCTTCGGGTAAGGTTTAGGGTTAGGGTTAGGGTTAGGGTTAGGGGACGGGGACGGGGACGGTTTAGGGTACAGGTTAGGGTACGACAACGGTTTAGGGTGAGCGTACGTGTTAGGGTACGGGTTAGTGTAAGCGTACGGTTTAGGATTAGGGGACGGGTGAGCGTAAGGCTTCGGGTAAGGGTTAGGGTTAGGGTTAGGGTTAGGATTAGTGTTAGAGGACCGGGAAGGTTTAGGGTACAGGTTAGGGTACGACAAAGTTTTAGGGTGAGCGTACGTGTTAGGGTACGTGTTAGTGTTAGCGTACGGGTTAGGAATAGGGGACGGGTGAGGGTAAGGCTTCGGGTAAGGGTTAGGGTTAGGGTTAGGGTTAGGGTTCGGGGACGGGGACGTTTTAGGGTACAGATTAGCATACGACAACGGTTTAGGGTCAGCGTACGTGTTAGGGTACGGGTTAGTGTTAGCGTACGGGTTAAGATTAGGGGACGGTTGAGTGTAAGGCTTCCGGTAAGGGTTAGGGTTAGGGTTAGGGTTAGGGTTATGGGACGGGGACGGTTTAGGGTACAGGTTAGGGTACGACAACGGTTTAGGGTGAGCGTACATGTTAGGGTACGGGTTAGTGTTAGCGTACGGGTTAGGATTAGGGGACGGGTGAGTGTAAGGCTTCGGGTAAGGGTTAGGGTTAGGGTTAGGGTTAGGGTTAGGGTTAGAGGATGGGGACGGTTTAGGGTGCAGCTTAGGGTACGACAACGGTTTAGGGTGAGCGTACGTGTTAGGGTACTGGTTAGTGTTAGCGTACGGGTTAGGATTAGGGGACGGGTGAGGGTAAGGCTTCGGGTAAGGGTTAGGGTTAGGGTTAGGGTTAGGGTTAGGGGACGGGGACGCGGATGGTTTAGGGTACAGGTTAGGGTACGACAACGGTTTAGGGTGAGCGTATGTTTTAGGGTACGGGTTAGTGTTAGCGTACGGGTTAGGATTATGGAACGGGTGAGGGTAAGGCTTCGGGTAAGGGTTAGGGTTAGGGTTAGGGTTAGGGTTAGAGGACGGGGACGGTTTAGGGTACAGGTTAGGGTACGACAAAGGTTTAGGGTGAGCGTACGTGTTAGGGTACGGTTTAGTGTTAGCGTACGGGATAGGAATAGGGGACGGGTGAGGGTAAGGCTTCGGGTAAGGGTTAGGGTTAGGGTTAGGTTTAGGGTTAGGGGACGGGCACGGGGACAGTTTAGGGTACAGATTAGGGTACGACAACGGTTTAGGGTGAGAGTACGTGTTAGGGTACGGGTTAGTGTTAGCGTACGGGTTAGGATTAGGGGACGGGTGAGGGTAAGGCTTCGGGTAAGGGTTAGGGTTAGGGTTAGGGTTAGGGTTAGGGTTAGGGGACGGGGACGGTTTAGGGTACAGGTTAGAGTACGACAACGGTTTAGGGTGAGCGTACGTGTTAGGGTACGGGTTATTGTTAGCGTACGGGTTAGGATTAGGGGACGGGTGAGGGTAAGGCTTCGGGTAAGGGTTAGGGTTAGGGTTAGGGTTGGGTTAGGGTTAGGGGACGGGGACGGTTTAGGGTACAGGTTAGGGTACGACAACGGTTTAGGTTGAGCGTACCTGTTAGGGTACGGGTTAGTTTTAGCGTACGGGTTAGGATTAGGGGACGGGTGAGGGTAAGGTTTAGGGTTAGGGTTAGGGGACGGGGACGGGAACGGTTTAGGGTACAGGTTAGGGTACGTCAACGGTTTAGGGTGAGCGTACGTGTTATGGTACGGGTTAGTGTTAGGGTACGGGTTAGGATTAAGGGACGGGTGAGGGTAAGGCTTCGGATAAGGGTTAGGGTTAGGGTTAGGGTTAGGGTTAGGGGATGGGGACGGGTTAGGGTACAGGTTAGGGTACGACAACGGTTTAGGGGAGCGTACGTGTTAGGGTACGGGTTAGTGTTAGCGTACGGGTTAGGATTAGGGGATGGGTGAGGGTAAGGCTTCGGGTAAGGGTTAGGGTTAGGGTTAGGGTTAGGGTTAGGGGACGGGGACGGTTTAGGGTACAGGTTAGGGTACGACAACGGTTTAGGGTGAGCGTACGTGTTAGGGTACGGGTTAGTGTTAGCGTACGGGTTAGGATTAGGGGACGGGTGAGTGTAAGGCTTCGGGTAAGAGTTAGGGTTAGGGTTAGGGTTAGGGTTAGGGTTAGAGGACGGGGACGGTTTAGAGTGCAGCTTAGGCTACGACAACGGTTTAGGGTGAGCGTACGTGTTTGGGTACGGGTTAGTGTTAGCGTACGGGTTAGGATTAGGGGACGGGTGAGTGTAAGGCTTCGGGTAAGGGTTAGGGTTAGGGTTAGGGTTAGGGTTAGGGTTAGAGGACGGGGACGGTTTAGGGTGCAGCTTAGGGTACGACAACGGTTTAGGGTGAGCGTACGTGTTAGGGTACTGGTTAGTGTTAGCGTACGGGTTAGGATTAGGGGACGGGTGAGGGTAAGGCTTCGGGTAAGTGTTAGGGTTAGGGTTAGGGTTAGGGTTAGGGTTTGGGGACGGGGACGGTTTAGGGTACAGGTTAGGTTACGACAAAGGTTTAGGGTGAGCGTACGTGTTAGGGTACGGGTTAGTGTTAGCGTACGGGTTAGGATTAGGGGACGGGTGAGGGTAAGGCTTCGGGTAAGGGTTAGGGTTAGGGTTGGGTTAGGGTTAGGGTTAGGGGACGGGCATGGTTTAGGGTTCAGGTTAGGGTACGACAACGGTTTAGGGTGAGCGTACGTGTTAGGGTACGGGTTAGTGTTAGCGTACGGGTTAGGATTAGGGGACGGGTGAGGGTAAGGTTTAGGGTTAGGGTTAGGGGACGGGGACGGGAACGGTTTAGGGTACAGGATAGGGTACGTCAACGGTTTAGGGTGAGCGTACGTGTTATGGTCCGGGTTAGTGTTAGGGTACGGGTTAGGATTAGGGGACGGGTGAGGGTAAGGCTATGGGTAAGGGTTAGGGTTAGGTTTAGGGTTAGGGTTAGGGTTAGGGGATGGGGACGGGTTAGGGTACAGGTTAGGGTACGACAACGGTTTAGGGGAGCGTACGTGTTAGGGTACGGGTTAGTGTTAGCGTACGGGTTAGGATTAGGGGACGGGTGAGGGTAAGGCTTCGGGTAAGGGTTAGGGTTAGGGTTAGGGTTAGGGTTAGGGTTAGGGGACGGGGACGGTTTAGGGTACAGGTTAGGGTACGACAACGGTTTAGGGTGAGCGTACGTGTTAGGGTACGGGTTAGTGTTAGCGTACGGGTTAGGATTAGGGGACGGGTGAGGGTAAGGCTTCGGGTAAGGGTTAGGGTTAGGTTTAGTGTTAGGGGACGGGGACGGGGACGGTTTAGGGTACAGGTTAGGGTACGTCAACGGTTTAGGATGAGCGTACGTGTTAGGGTACGGGTTAGTGTTAGCGTACGGGTTAGGATTAGGGGACGGGTGAGGGTAAGGCTTCGGGTAAGGGTTAGGGTTAGGGTTAGGGTTAGGGTTAGGGTTAGGGGACGGGGACGGTTTAGGGTACAGGTTAGGGTACGACAACAGTTTAGGCTGAGCGTACGTTTTACGGTACGGGTTAGTGTTAGCGTACGGGTTAGGATTATGGGAAGGGTGAGGGTAAGGCTTCGGGTAAGGTTTAGGGTTAGGGTTAAGGTTAGGGGACGGGGACGGGGACGGGGGCGGTTTAGGGTACAGGTTAGGGTACGACAACTGTTTAGGGTGAGCGTACGTGTTAGGGTACGGGTTAGTGTAAGCGTACGGTTTAGGATTAGGGGACGGGTGAGGGTAAGGCTTCGGGTAAGGGTTAGGGTTAGGGTTAGGGTTAGGGTTAGTGTTAGAGGACCGGGAAGGTTTAGGGTACAGGTTAGGGTACGACAAAGGTTTATGGTGAGCGTACGTGTTAGGGTACGGGTTAGTGTTAGCGTACGGGTTAGGAATAGGGGACGGGTGAGGGTAAGGCTTCGGGTAAGAGTTAGGGTTAGGGTTAGGGTTAGGGTTCGGGGACGGGGACGTTTTAGGGTACAGGTTAGCGTACGACAACGGTTTAGGGTGAGCGTACGTGTTAGGGTACGGGTTAGTGTTAGCGTACGGGTTAGGATTAGGGGACGGGTGAGTGTAAGGCTTCCGGTAAGGGTTAGGGTTAGGGTTAGGGTTAGGGTTAGGGGACAGGGACGGTTTAGGGTACAGGTTAGGGTACGACAACGGTTTAGGGTGAGCATACGTGTTAGGGTACGGTTTAGTGTTAGCGTACAGGTTAGGATCAGGGGACGGGTGAGGGTAAGGCTTCGGGTAAGGGTTAGGGTTAGGGTTAGTGTTAGGGGACGGGGACGGCGACGGTTTAGGGTACAGGTTAGGGTACGTCAACGGTTTAGGGTGAGCGTACGTGTTAGGGTACGGGTTAGTGTTAGCGTACGGGTTAGGATTAGGGGACGGGTGAGGGTAAGGCTTCGGGTAAGGGTTAGGGTTAGGGTTAGGGTTAGGGTTAGGGTTAGGGGACGGGGACGGTTTAGGGTACAGGTTAGGGTACGACAACATTTTAGGATGAGCGTACGTTTTACGGTACGGTTTAGTGTTAGCGTACGGGTTAGGATTATGGGAAGGGTGAGGGTAAGGCTTCGGGTAAGGTTTAGGGTTAGGGTTAGGGTTAGGGGACGGGGACGGGGACGGTTTAGGGTACAGGTTAGGGTACGACAACGGTTTAGGGTGAGCGTACGTGTTAGGGTACGTGTTAGTGTAAGCGTACTGTTTAGGATTAGGGGACGGGTGAGGGTAAGGCTTCGGGAAAGGGTTAGGGTTAGGGTTAGGGTTAGGGTTAGGGTTAGAGGACGGGGACTTTTTAGGGTGCAGGTTAGGGTACGACAAAGGTTTAGGGTGAGCGTACGTGTTAGGGTACGGGTTAGTGTTAGCGTACGGGATAGGATTAGGGGACGGGTGAGGGTAAGGCTTCCGGTAAGGGTTAGGGTTAGGGTTAGGTTTAGGGTTAGGGGACGGGCACGGGAACGGTTTAGGGTACAGGTTAGGGTACGACAACGGTTTAGGGTGAGCGTACGTGTTAGGGTACGAGTTAGTGTTAGCGTACGGGTTAGGATTAGGGGACGGGTGAGGGTAAGGCTTCGGGTAAGGGTTAGGGTTAGGGTTAGGGTTAGGGTTAGGGTTAGGGTTAGGGGACGGGGACGGTTTAGGGTACAGGTTAGGGTACGACAACGGTTTAGGGTGAGCGTACGTGTTAGGGTACGGGTTTTTGTTAGCATACGGGTTAGGATTAGGGGACGGGTGAGGGTAAGGCTTCGGGTAAGGGTTAGGGTTAGGGTTAGGGTTAGGGTTAGGGTTAGTGTTAGGGACGGGGACGGTTTAGGGTACAGGTTAGGGTACGACAACGGTTTAGGGTTAGCGTACGTGTTAGGGTACGGGTTAGTGTTAGCGTACGGGTTAGGATTAGGGGACGGGTGAGGGTACGGCTTCGGGTAAGGGTTAGGGTTAGGGTTAGGGTTAGGGTTAGGGTTTGGGGACGGGGACGGTTTAGTGTACAGGTTAGCGTACGACAACGGTTTAGGGTGAGCGTACGTGTTAGGGTACGTGTTAGTGTTAGCGTACGGTTTAGGATTAGGGGACGGGTGAGTGTAAGGCTTCCGGTAAGGGTTAGGGTTAAGGTTAGGGTTAGGGTTAGGGGACGGGGACGGTTTAGGGTACAGGTTAGGGTACGACAACGGTTTAGGGTGAGCGTACGTGTTAGGGTACGGGTTATTGTTAGCGTACGGGTTAGGATTAGGGGACGGGTGAGGGTAAGGCTTCGGGTAAGGGTTAGGGTTAGGGTTAAGTTTATGGTTAGGGGACGGGGACGGGGACGGTTTAGGGTACAGTTTAGGGTACGACAACGGTTTAGGGTGAGCGTAAATGTTAAGGTATGGTTTAGTGTTAGCGTACGGGTTAGGATTAGGGGACGGGTGAGGGTAAGGCTTCGGGTAAGGGTTAGGGTTAGGGTTAGGGTTAGGGTTAGGGGACGGGGACGGGGATGGTTTAGGGTACAGGTTAGGGTACGACAACGGTTTAGGGTGAGCGTATGTTTTAGGGTACGGGTTAGTGTTAGTGTACGGGTAAGGATTAGGGGACGGGTGAGTGTAAGGCTTCGGGTAAGGGTTAGGGTTAGGGTTAGGGTTAGGGTTAGGGTTAGGGGACGGGGACGGTTTAGGGTACAGGTTAGGGTACATCAACGGTTTAGGGTGAGCGTACGTGTTAGGGTACGGGTTAGTGTTAGCGTACGGGTTAGGATTAGGGGACGGGTGAGGGTAAGGCTTCGGGGAAGGGTTAGGGTTAGGGTTAGGGTTAGGGTTAGGGGACAGGGACGGTTTAGGGTACAGGTTAGTGTACGACAACGGTATAGGGTGAGCGTACCTGTTAGGTTACGGGTTAGTGTTAGCGTACGGGTTAGGATTAGGGGACGGCTGAGGGTAAGGCTTCGGGTAAGGGTTAGGGTTAGGGTTAGGGTTAGGGTTAGGGGACGGGGACGGTTTAGGGTACAGGTTAGCGTACGACAACACTTTAGGCAGAGCGTACGTTTTACGGTATTGGTTAGTGTTAGCGTACGGGTTAGTATTATGGGACGGGTGAGGGTAAGGCTTCGGGTAAGGGTTAGGGTTAGGGTTAGGGTTAGGGGACGGGGACGGTTTAGGGTACAGGTTAGTGTACGACAACGGTTTAGGGTGAGCGTACGTGTTAGGGTACGGTTTAATGTTAGCGTACGGTTTAGGATTAGGGGACGTGTGAGGGTAAGGCTTCGGGTAAGGGTTAGGGTAGGGTTAGGGTTAGGGTTAGGGTTAGAGGACGGGGACGGTTTAGGGTACAGGTTAGGGTACGACAAAGGTTTAGGGTGAGCGTACGTGTTAGGGTACGGTTTAGTGTTAGCGTACGGGATAGGAATAGGTGACGGTTGAGGATAAGGCTTCGGGTAAGGGTTAGGGTTAGGGTTAGGTTTAGGGTTAGGGGACGGGCACGGGGACAGTTTAGGGTACAGGTTAGGGTACGACAACGGTTTAGGGTGAGCGTACGTGTTAGGGTACGGGTTAGTGTAAGCGTACGGGTTAGGATTAGGGGACGGGTGAGGGTAAGGCTTCGGGTAAGGGTTAGGGTTAGGGTTAGGGTTAGGGTTAGGGTTAGGGGACGGGGACGGTTTAGGGTACAGGTTAGAGTACGACAACGGTTTAGGGTGAGCGTACGTGTTAGGGTACGGGTTATTGTTAGCGTACGGGTTAGGATTAGGGGACGGGTGAGGGTAAGGCTTCGGGTAAGGGTTAGGGTTAGGGTTAGGGTTGGGTTAGGGTTAGGGGACGGGGACGGTTTAGGGTACAGTTTAGGGTACGACAACGGTTTAGGGTGAGCGTACGTGTTAGGGTACGGGTTAATGTTAGCGTACGGTTTAGGATTAGGGGACGTGTGAGGGTAAGGCTTCGGGTAAGGGTTAGGGTTAGGGTTAGGGTTAGGGTTAGGGTTAGGGTTAGAGGACGGGGACGGTTTAGGTTACAGGTTAGGGTACGACAAAGGTTTAGGGTGAGCGTACGTGTTAGGGTACGGTTTAGTGTTAGCGTACGGGATAGGAATAGGGGACGGGTGAGGGTAAGGCTTCGGGTAAGGGTTAGGGTTAGGGTTAGGGTTAGGGTTAGGGGACGGGCACGGTTCTGGGTACAGGTTAGGGTACGACAACGGTTTAGTGGAGCGTACGTGTTAGGGTACGGGTTAGTGTTAGCGTACGGGTTAGGATTAGGGGACGGGTGAGGTTAAGGCTTCGGGTAAGGGTTAGGGTTAGGGTTAGGGTTAGTGTTAGGGGACGGGGACGGTTTAGGGTAGAGGTTAGGGTACGACAACGGTTCAGGTTGAGCGTACCTGTTAGGGTACGGGTTAGTTTTAGCGTACGGGTTAGGATTAGGGGACGGGTGAGGGTAAGGTTTCAGGTAAAAGTTCGAGTTAGGGTTAGGGTTAGGGTTAGGGTTAGGCGACGGGGACGGTTTAGCGTACAGGTTAGGGTACGACAACGGTTTAGGGTGAGCGTACGTGTTAAGGTACGTGTTAGTGTTAGTGTACGGGTTAGGATTAGGGGACGGGTGAGGGTAAGGCTTCGGGTAAGTGTTAGGGTTAGGGTTAGGGTTAGGGTTAGGGTTAGGGCACGGGGACGGTTTAGGGTACAGTTTAGGGTACGACAATGGTTTAGGGTGAGCCTACGTGATAGGGTACGGGTTAGTTTTAGCGTACGGTTTAGGATTAGGGGACGGGTGAGGGTAAGGCTTCGGGTAAGGGTTAGGGTTAGGCTTAGTGTTAGGGTTAGGGTTAGGGTTAGGGGACGGGGACGGTTTAGGGTACAGGTTAGGGTACGACAACGGTTTAGGGTGAGCGTACGTGTTAGGGTACGGGTTAGTGTTAGCGTACGGGTTAGGATTTGGGGACGGGTGAGGGTAAGGCTTCGGGTAAGGGTTAGGGTTAGGGTTAGGGTTAGGGTTCGGGGACGGGGACGTTTTAGGGTACAGGTTAGCGTACGACAACGGTTTAGGGTGAGCGTACGTGTTAGGGTACGGGTTAGCGTTAGCGTACGGGTTAGGATTAGGGGACGGGTGAGTGTAAGGCTTCCGGTAAGGGTTAGGGTTAGGGTTAGGGTTAGGGTTAGGGGACGGGGACGGTTTAGGGTACAGGTTAGGGTTCGACAACGGTTTAGGGTGAGCGTACGTGTTAGGGTACGGGTTAGTGTTAGCGTACGGGTTAGGATTAGGGGACGGGTGAGTGTAAGGCTTCGGGTAAGGGTTAGGGTTAGGGTTAGGTTTAGGGTTAGGGGACGGGGACGGTTTAGGGTACAGGTTAGGGTACGACAACGGTTTAGGGTGAGCGTACATGTTAGGGTACGGGTTAGTGTTAGTGTACGGGTTAGGATTAGGGGACGGGTGAGTGTAAGGCTTCGGGTAAGGGTTAGGGTTAGGGTTAGGGTTAGGGTTAGGGTTAGAGGACGGGGACGGTTTAGGGTGCAGCTTAGGGTACGACAACGGTTTAGGGTGAGCGTACGTGTTAGGGTACGGGTTAGTTTTAGCGTACGGTTTAGGATTAGGGGACGGGTGAGTGTAAGGCTTCGGGTAAGGGTTAGGGTTAGTGTTAGGGTTAGGGTTAGGGTTAGGGGACAGGGACGATTTAGGGTACAGGTTAGGGTACGACAACGGTTTAGGGAGAGCGTACGTGTTAGGGTACGGGTTAGTGTTAGCGTACGGGTTAGGATTAGGGGACGGGTGAGGGTAAGGCATCGGGTAAGGGTTAGGGTTAAGGTTAGGGTTAGGGTTTGGGGACGGGGACGGTTTAGGGTACAGTTTAGGGTACGACAACGGTTTAGGATGAGCATACGTGTTAGGGTACGGGTTAGTGTTAGCGTACGGGTTAGGATTAGGGGACGGGTGAGTGTAAGGCTTCGGGTAAGGGTTAGGGTTAGGTTTAGGGTTAGGGTTAGGGGACGGGGACGGGGACGGTTTAGGGTACAGGTTAGGGTACGTCAACGGTTTAGGGTGAGCGTACGTGTTAGGGTACGGGTTAGGGTTAGCGTACGGGTAAGGATTAGGGGACGGGTGAGGGTAAGGCTTCGGGATAGGGTTAGGGTTAGGGTTAGGGTTAGGGTTAGGGTTAGGGGACGGGCACGGGGACGGTTTAGGGTACAGGTTAGTGTACGACAACGGTTTAGGGTGAGCGTACGTGTTAGGGTACGGGTTAGTGTTAGCGTACGGGTTAGGATTAGGGGACGGGTGAGGGTAAGGCTTCGGGTAAGGGTTAGGGTTAGGGTTAGGGTTACGGTTAGGGGACGGGGAAGGTTTAGGGTACAGGTTAGGGTACGACAACGATTTAGGGTGAGCGTACGTGTTAGGGTACGGGTTAGTGTTAGTGTACGGGTTAGGATTAGGGGACGGATGAGGGTAAGGCTTCGGGTAAGGGTTAGGGTTAGGGTTAGGGTTAGGGTTAGGGGACGGGCACGGGGACGGTTTAGGCTACAGGTTAGGGTACGACAACGGTTTATGGTGAGCGTACGTGTTAGGGTACGGGTTAGTGTTAGCGTACGGGTTAGGATTAGGGGACGGGTGAGGGTAAGGCTTCGGGTAAGGGTTAGGGTTAGGGTTAGGGTTAGGTTTAGGGGACGGGGACGGTTTAGGGTACAGGTTAGGGTACGACAAAGGTTTAGGATGAGCGTACGTGTTAGGGTACGGGTTAGTGTTAGCGTACGGGTTAGGATTAGGGGACGGGTGAGGGTAAGGCATCGGGTAAGGGTTAGGGTTAAGGTTAGGGTTAGGGTTTGGGGACGGGGACGGTTTAGGGTACAGTTTACGGTACGACAACGGTTTAGGGTGAGCGTACGTGTTAGGGTACGGGTTAGTGTGAGCGTACGGGTTAGGATTAGGGGACGGGTGAGTGTAAGGCTTCCAGTAAGGGTTAGGGTTAGGGTTAGGGGACGGGGACGGTTTAGGGTACAGGTTAGGGTACGACAACGGTTTAGGGTGAGCGTACGTGTTAGGGTACAGGTTAGTGTTAGCGTACGGGTTAGGATTAGGGGACGGGTCAGGGTAAGGCTTCGGGTAAGTGTTGGGTTAGGGTTAGGGTTAGGGCTAGGGGACGGGGACGGTTTAGGGTACAGGTTAGGGTACGACAATGGTTTAGGATGAGCGTACGTGTTAGGGTACGGGTTAGTGTTAGCGTACGGGTTAGGATTAGGGGACGGGTGAGGGTAAGGCTTCGGGTAAGGGTTAGGGTTAGGGTTAGGGTTAGGGTTAGGGTTAGGGGACGGGGAAGGTTTAGGGTACAGGTTAGGGTACGACAACGATTTAGATTGAGCGTACGTGTTAGAGAACAGGTTAGTGTTAGTGTACGGGTTAGGATTAGGGGACGGGTGAGGGTAAGGCTTCGGGTAAGTGTTAGGGTTAGGGTTAGGGTTAGGGTTAGGGTTAGGGGACGGGGACGGTTTAGGGTACAGGTTAGGGTACGACAACGGTTTAGGGTGAGCGTACGTGTTAAGATACGGGTTAGTGTTACCGTACGGGTTAGTATTAGGGGACGGGTGAGGGTAAGGCTTCGGGTAAGGTTTAGGGTTAGGGTTGGGTTAAGTTTAGGGTTAGGGGACGGGGACTGTTTAGGGTAAAGCTTAGGGTACGACAACGGTTTAGGGTGAGCGTACGTGTTAGGATACGGGTTAGTGTTAGCGTACGGGTTAGGATTAGGGGACGGGTGAGGGTAAGGCTTCGGGTAAGGGTTAGGGTTAGGGTTAGGGTTAGGGTTAGGGTTAGGGGACGGGGACGGTTTAGGGTACAGGTTAGGGTACGACAACGGTTTAGGGTGAGCGTACGTGTTAGGGTACTGGTTAGTGTTAGCGTACGGGTTAGGATTAGGGGACGGGTGAGGGTAAGGCTTCGGGTAAGGGTTAGGGTTAGGGTTAGGTTTAGGGTTAGGGTTAGGGTTTGGGGATGGGGACGGTTTAGGGTACAGTTTAGGTTACGACAACGGTTTAGGGGAGCATACGTGTTAGGGTACGGGTTAGTGTTAGCGTACGGGTTAGGATTAGGGGACGGGTGAGGGTAAGGCTTCGGGTAAGGGTTAGGGTTAGGGTTAGGGTTAGGGTTAGGGTTAGGGTTAGGGGACGGGGACTGTTTAGGGTACAGGTTAGGGTACGACAACGGTTTAGGGTGAGCGTACGTGTTAGGGTACGGGTTAGTGTTAGCGTAAGGGTTAGGATTAGAGGACGGGTGAGGGTAAGGCTTCGGGTAAGGGTTAGGGTTAGGGTTAGGGTTTGGGGACGGGGACGGTTTAGGGTACAGGTTAGGTTACGACAACAGTTTAGGGTGAGCGTACGTGTTAGGGTACGGGTTAGTGTTAGCGTACGGGTTAGGATTAGGGGACGGGTGAGGGTAAGGCTTCGGGTAAGGGTTAGGGTTAGGGTTGGGTTAGGGTTAGGGTTAGGGGACGGGCATGGTTTAGGGTTCAGGTTAGGGTACGACAACGGTTTAGGGTGAGCGTACGTGTTAGGGTACGGGTTAGTGTTAGCGTACGGGTTAGGATTAGGGGACGGGTGAGGGTAAGGTTTAGGGTTAGGGTTAGGGGACGGGGACGGGAACGGTTTAGGGTACAGGTTAGGGTACGTCAACGGTTTAGGGTGAGCGTACGTGTTATGGTACGGGTTAGTGTTAGGGTACGGGTTAGGATTAAGGGACGGGTGAGGGTAAGGCTTCGGGTAAGGGTTAGGGTTAGGGTTAGGGTTAGGGTTAGGGGATGGGGACGGGTTAGGGTACAGGTTAGGGTACGACAACGGTTTAGGGGAGCGTACGTGTTAGGGTACGGGTTAGTGTTAGCGTACGGGTTAGGATTAGGGGACGGGTGAGGGTAAGGCTTCGGGTAAGGGTTAGGGTTAGGGTTAGGGTTAGGGTTAGGGGACGGGGACGGTTTAGGGTACAGGTTAGGGTACGACAACGGTTTAGGGTGAGCGTACGTGTTAGGGTACGGGTTAGTGTTAGCGTACGGGTTAGGATTAGGGGACGGGTGAGTGTAAGGCTTCGGGTAATGGTTAGGGTTAGGGTTAGGGTTAGGGTTAGGGTTAGAGGACGGGGACGGTTTAGAGTGCAGCTTAGGCTACGACAACGGTTTAGGGTGAGCGTACGTGTTTGGGTACGGGTTAGTGTTAGCGTACGGGTTAGGATTAGGGGACGGGTGAGTGTAAGGCTTCGGGTAAGGGTTAGGGTTAGGGTTAGGGTTAGGGTTAGGGTTAGAGGACGGGGACGGTTTAGGGTGCAGCTTAGGGTACGACAACGGTTTAGGGTGAGCGTACGTGTTAGGGTACTGGTTAGTGTTAGCGTACGGGTTAGGATTAGGGGACGGGTGAGGGTAAGGCTTCGGGTAAGTGTTAGGGTTAGGGTTAGGGTTAGGGTTAGGGTTTGGGGACGGGGACGGTTTAGGGTACAGGTTAGGTTACGACAAAGGTTTAGGGTGAGCGTACGTGTTAGGGTACGGGTTAGTGTTAGCGTACGGGTTAGGATTAGGGGACGGGTGAGGGTAAGGCTTCGGGTAAGGGTTAGGGTTAGGGTTGGGTTAGGGTTAGGGTTAGGGGACGGGCATGGTTTAGGGTTCAGGTTAGGGTACGACAACGGTTTAGGGTGAGCGTACGTGTTAGGGTACGGGTTAGTGTTAGCGTACGGGTTAGGATTAGGGGACGGGTGAGGGTAAGGTTTAGGGTTAGGGTTAGGGGACGGGGACGGGAACGGTTTAGGGTACAGGATAGGGTACGTCAACGGTTTAGGGTGAGCGTACGTGTTATGGTCCGGGTTAGTGTTAGGGTACGGGTTAGGATTAGGGGACGGGTGAGGGTAAGGCTATGGGTAAGGGTTAGGGTTAGGGTTAGGGTTAGGGTTAGGGTTAGGGGATGGGGACGGGTTAGGGTACAGGTTAGGGTACGACAACGGTTTAGGGGAGCGTACGTGTTAGGGTACGGGTTAGTGTTAGCGTACGGGTTAGGATTAGGGGACGGGTGAGGGTAAGGCTTCGGGTAAGGGTTAGGGTTAGGGTTAGGGTTAGGGTTAGGGTTAGGGGACGGGGACGGTTTAGGGTACAGGTTAGGGTACGACAACGGTTTAGGGTGGGCGTACGTGTTAGGGTACGGGTTAGTGTTAGCGTACGGGTTAGGATTAGGGGACGGGTGAGGGTAAGGCTTCGGGTAAGGGTTAGGGTTAGGTTTAGTGTTAGGGGACGGGGACGGGGACGGTTTAGGGTACAGGTTAGGGTACGTCAACGGTTTAGGGTGAGCGTACGTGTTAGGGTACGGGTTAGTGTTAGCGTACGGGTTAGGATTAGGGGACGGGTGAGGGTAAGGCTTCGGGTAAGGGTTAGGGTTAGGGTTAGGGTTAGGGTTAGGGTTAGGGGACGGGGATGGTTTAGGGTACAGGTTAGGGTACGACAACAGTTTAGGCTGAGCGTACGTTTTACGGTACGGGTTAGTGTTAGCGTACGGGTTAGGATTATGGGAAGGGTGAGGGTAAGGCTTCGGGTAAGGTTTAGGGTTAGGGTTAAAGTTAGGGGACGGGGACGGGGACGGGGGCGGTTTAGGCTACACGTTAGGGTACGACAACGGTTTAGGGTGAGCGTACGTGTTAGGGTACGGGTTAGTGTAAGCGTACGGTTTAGGATTAGGGGACGGGTGAGGGTAAGGCTTCGGGTAAGGGTTAGGGTTAGGGTTAGGGTTAGGGTTAGTGTTAGAGGACCGGGAAGGTTTAGGGTACAGGTTAGGGTACGACAAAGGTTTATGGTGAGCGTACGTGTTAGGGTACGGGTTAGTGTTAGCGTACGGGTTAGGAATAGGGGACGGGTGAGGGTAAGGCTTCGGGTAAGAGTTAGGGTTAGGGTTAGGGTTAGGGTTCGGGGACGGGGACGTTTTAGGGTACAGGTTAGCGTACGACAACGGTTTAGGGTGAGCGTACGTGTTAGGGTACGGGTTAGTGTTAGCGTACGGGTTAGGATTAGGGGACGGGTGAGTGTAAGGCTTCCGGTAAGGGTTAGGGTTAGGGTTAGGGTTAGGGTTAGGGGACGGGGACGGTTTAGGGTACAGGTTAGGGTACGACAACGGTTTAGGGTGAGCATACGTGTTAGGGTACGGTTTAGTGTTAGCGTACAGGTTAGGATTAGAGGACGGGTGAGGGTAAGGCTTCGGGTAAGGGTTAGGGTTAGGGTTAGTGTTAGGGGACGGGGACGGCGACGGTTTAGGGTACAGGTTAGGGTACGTCAACGGTTTAGGGTGAGCGTACGTGTTAGGGTACGGGTTAGTGTAAGCGTACGGGTTAGGATTAGGGGACGGGTGAGGGTAAGGCTTCGGGAAAGGGTTAGGGTTAGGGTTAGGGTTAGGGTTAGGGTTAGAGGACGGGGACGGTTTAGGGTGCAGGTTAGGGTACGACAAAGGTTTAGGGTGAGCGTACGTGTTAGGGTACGGGTTAGTGTTAGCGTACGGGATAGGATTAGGGGACGGGTGAGGGTAAGGCTTCCGGTAAGGGTTAGGGTTAGGGTTAGGTTTAGGGTTAGGGGACGGGCACGGGAACGGTTTAGGGTACAGGTTAGGGTACGACAACGGTTTAGGGTGAGCGTACGTGTTAGGGTACGAGTTAATGTTAGCGTACGGGTTAGGATTAGGGGACGGGTGAGGGTAAGGCTTCGGGTAAGGGTTAGGGTTAGGGTTAGGGTTAGGGTTAGGGTTAGGGTTAGGGGACGGGGATGGTTTAGGGTACAGGTTAGGGTACGACAACGGTTTAGGGTGAGCGTACGTGTTAGGGTACGGGTTTTTGTTAGCATACGGGTTAGGATTAGGGGACGGGTGAGGGTAAGGCTTCGGGTAAGGGTTAGGGTTAGGGTTAGGGTTAGGGTTAGGGTTAGGGTTAGGGTTAGGGTTAGGGACGGGGACGGTTTAGGGTACAGGTTAGGGTACGACAACGGTTTAGGGTGAGCGCACGTGTTAGGGTACGGGTTAGTGTTAGCGTACGGGTTAGGATTAGGGGACGGGTGAGGGTACGGCTTCGGGTAAGGGTTAGGGTTAGGGTTAGGGTTAGGGTTAGGGTTTGGGGACGGGGACGGTTTAGTGTACAGGTTAGCGTACGACAACGGTTTAGGGTGAGCGTACGTGTTAGGGTACGTGTTAGTGTTAGCGTACGGTTTAGGATTAGGGGACGGGTGAGTGTAAGGCTTCCGGTAAGGGTTAGGGTTAAGGTTAGGGTTAGGGTTAGGGGACGGGGACGGTTTAGGGTACAGGTTAGGGTACGACAACGGTTTAGGGTGAGCGTACGTGTTAGGGTACGGGTTATTGTTAGCGTACGGGTTAGGATTAGGGGACGGGTGAGGGTAAGGCTTCGGGTAAGGGTTAGGGTTAGGGTTAAGTTTATGGTTAGGGGACGGGGACGGGGACGGTTTAGGGTACAGTTTAGGGTACGACAACGGTTTAGGGTGAGCGTAAATGTTAAGGTATGGTTTAGTGTTAGCGTACGGGTTAGGATTAGGGGATGGGTGAGGGTAAGGCTTCGGGTAAGGGTTAGGGTTAGGGTTAGGGTTAGGGTTAGGGGACGGGGACGGGGATGGTTTAGGGTACAGGTTAGGGTACGACAACGGTTTAGGGTGAGCGTACGTGTTAGGGTACGGGTTAGTGTTAGTGTACGGGTAAGGATTAGGGGACGGGTGAGTGTAAGGCTTCGGGTAAGGGTTAGGGTTAGGGTTAGGGTTAGGGTTAGGGTTAGGGGACGGGGACGGTTTAGGGTACAGGTTAGGGTACATCAACGGTTTAGGGTGAGCGTACTTGTTAGGGTACGGGTTAGTGTTAGCGTACGGGTTAGGATTAGGGGACGGGTGAGGGTAAGGCTTCGGGGAAGGGTTAGGGTTAGGGTTAGGGTTAGGGTTAGGGGACGGGGACGGTTTAGGGTACAGGTTAGTGTACGACAACGGTTTAGGGTGAGCGTACCTGTTAGGTTACGGGTTAGTGTTAGCGTACGGGTTAGGATTAGGGGACGGGTGAGGGTAAGGCTTCGGGTAAGGGTTAGGGTTAGGGTTAGGGTTAGGGTTAGGGGACGGGGACGGTTTAGGGTACAGGTTAGCGTACGACAACACTTTAGGCTGAGCGTACGTTTTACGGTATTGGTTAGTGTTAGCGTACGGGTTAGTATTATGGGACGGGTGAGGGTAAGGCTTCGGGTAAGGGTTAGGGTTAGGGTTAGGGTTAGGGTTAGGGGACGGGAACGGTTTAGGGTACAGGTTAGTGTACGACAACGGTTTAGGGTGAGCGTACGTGTTAGGGTACGGGTTAATGTTAGCGTACGGTTTAGGATTAGGGGACGTGTGAGGGTAAGGCTTCGGGTAAGGGTTAGGGTTAGGGTTAGGGTTAGGGTTAGGGTTAGAGGACGGGGACGGTTTAGGGTACAGGTTAGGGTACGACAAAGGTTTAGGGTGAGCGTACGTGTTAGGGTACGGTTTAGTGTTAGCGTACGGGATAGGAATAGGGGACGGGTGAGGATAAGGCTTCGGGTAAGGATTAGGGTTAGGGTTAGGTTTAGGGTTAGGGGACGGGCACGGGGACAGTTTAGGGTACAGCTTAGGGTACGACAACGGTTTAGGGTGAGCGTACGTGTTAGGGTACGGGTTAGTGTTAGCGTACGGGTTAGGATTAGGGGACGGGTGAGGGTAAGGCTTCGGGTAAGGGTTAGGGTTAGGGTTAGGGTTAGGGTTAGGGTTAGGGGACGGGGACGGTTTAGGGTACAGGTTAGAGTACGACAACGGTTTAGGGTGAGCGTACGTGTTAGGGTACGGGTTATTGTTAGCGTACGGGTTAGGATTAGGGGACGGGTGAGGGTAAGGCTTCGGGTAAGGGTTAGGGTTAGGGTTAGGGTTGGGTTAGGGTTAGGGGACGGGGACGGTTTAGGGTACAGTTTAGGGTACGACAACGGTTTAGGGTGAGCGTACGTGTTAGGGTACGGGTTAATGTTAGCGTACGGTTTAGGATTAGGGGACGTGTGAGGGTAAGGCTTCGGGTAAGGGTTAGGGTTAGGGTTAGGGTTAGGGTTAGGGTTAGAGGACGGGGACGGTTTAGGTTACAGGTTAGGGTACGACAAAGGTTTAGGGTGAGCGTACGTGTTAGGGTACGGTTTAGTGTTAGCGTACGGGATAGGAATAGGGGACGGGTGAGGGTAAGGCTTCGGGTAAGGTTTAGGGTTAGGTTTAGGGTTAGGGGACGGGCACGGGGACAGTTTAGGGTACAGGTTAGGGTACGACAATGGTTTAGGGTGAGCGTACGTGTTAGGGTACGGGTTAGTGTTAACGTACGGGTTAGGAATAGGGGACGGGTGAGGGTAAGGCTTCGGGTAAGGGTTAGGGTTAGGGTTAGGGTTAGGGTTAGGGTTAGGGGACGGTTTCGGGTACAGGTTAGGGTACGTCAACGGTTTAGGGTGAGCGTACGTGTTAGGGTACGGTTTAGTGTTAGCGTACGGGTTAGGATTAGGGGACGGGTGAGGGTAAGGCTTCGGGTAAGGGTTAGGGTTAGGGTTAGGGTTAGGGTTAGGGTTTGGGGACGGGGACGGTTTAGGGTACAGGTTAGGTTACGACAACAGTTTAGGGTGAGCGTACGTGTTAGGGTACGGGTTAGTGTTAGCGTACGGGTTAGGATTAGGGGACGGGTGAGGGTAAGGCTTCGGGTAAGGGTTAGGGTTAGGGTTGGGTTAGGGTTAGGGTTAGGGGACGGGCATGGTTTAGGGTTCAGGTTAGGGTACGACAACGGTTTAGGGTGAGCGTACGTGTTAGGGTACGGGTTAGTGTTAGCGTACGGGTTAGGATTAGGGGACGGGTGAGGGTAAGGTTTAGGGTTAGGGTTAGGGGACGGGGACGGGAACGGTTTAGGGTACAGGTTAGGGTACGTCAACGGTTTAGGGTGAGCGTACGTGTTATGGTACGGGTTAGTGTTAGGGTACGGGTTAGGATTAAGGGACGGGTGAGGGTAAGGCTTCGGGTAAGGGTTAGGGTTAGGGTTAGGGTTAGGGTTAGGGGATGGGGACGGGTTAGGGTACAGGTTAGGGTACGACAACGGTTTAGGGGAGCGTACGTGTTAGGGTACGGGTTAGTGTTAGCGTACGGGTTAGGATTAGGGGACGGGTGAGGGTAAGGCTTCGGGTAAGGGTTAGGGTTAGGGTTAGGGTTAGGGTTAGGGGACAGGGACGGTTTAGGGTACAGGTTAGGGTACGACAACGGTTTAGGGTGAGCGTACGTGTTAGGGTACGGGTTAGTGTTAGCGTACGGGTTAGGATTAGGGGACGGGTGAGTGTAAGGCTTCGGGTAAGGGTTAGGGTTAGGGTTAGGGTTAGGGTTAGGGTTAGAGGACGGGGACGGTTTAGAGTGCAGCTTAGGCTACGACAACGGTTTAGGGTGAGCGTACGTGTTTGGGTACGGGTTAGTGTTAGCGTACGGGTTAGGATTAGGGGACGGGTGAGTGTAAGGCTTCGGGTAAGGGTTAGGGTTAGGGTTAGGGTTAGGGTTAGGGTTAGAGGACGGGGACGGTTTAGGGTGCAGGTTAGGGTACGTCAACGGTTTAGGGTGAGCGTACGTGTTAGGGTACGGGTTAGTGTTAGCGTACGGGTTAGGATTAGGGGACGGGTGAGGGTAAGGCTTCGGGTAAGGGTTAGGGTTAGGGTTAGGGTTAGGGTTAGGGTTAGGGGACGGGGACGGTTTAGGGTACAGGTTAGGGTACGACAACAGTTTAGGCTGAGCGTACGTTTTACGGTACGGGTTAGTGTTAGCGTACGGGTTAGGATTATGGGAAGGGTGAGGGTAAGGCTTCGGGTAAGGTTTAGGGTTAGGGTTAAAGTTAGGGGACGGGGACGGGGACGGGGGCGGTTTAGGCTACACGTTAGGGTACGACAACGGTTTAGGGTGAGCGTACGTGTTAGGGTACGGGTTAGTGTAAGCGTACGGTTTAGGATTAGGGGACGGGTGAGGGTAAGGCTTCGGGTAAGGGTTAGGGTTAGGGTTAGGGTTAGGGTTAGTGTTAGAGGACCGGGAAGGTTTAGGGTACAGGTTAGGGTACGACAAAGGTTTATGGTGAGCGTACGTGTTAGGGTACGGGTTAGTGTTAGCGTACGGGTTAGGAATAGGGGACGGGTGAGGGTAAGGCTTCGGGTAAGAGTTAGGGTTAGGGTTAGGGTTAGGGTTCGGGGACGGGGACGTTTTAGGGTACAGGTTAGCGTACGACAACGGTTTAGGGTGAGCGTACGTGTTAGGGTACGGGTTAGTGTTAGCGTACGGGTTAGGATTAGGGGACGGGTGAGTGTAAGGCTTCCGGTAAGGGTTAGGGTTAGGGTTAGGTTTAGGGTTAGGGGACGGGGACGGTTTAGGGTACAGGTTAGGGTACGACAACGGTTTAGGGTGAGCATACGTGTTAGGGTACGGTTTAGTGTTAGCGTACAGGTTAGGATTAGGGGACGGGTGAGGGTAAGGCTTCGGGTAAGGGTTAGGGTTAGGGTTAGGGTTAGGGTTAGGGGACGGGGACGGGGATGGTTTAGGGTACAGGTTAGGGTACGACAACGGTTTAGGGTGAGCGTACGTGTTAGGGTACGGGTTAGTGTTAGTGTACGGGTAAGGATTAGGGGACGGGTGAGTGTAAGGCTTCGGGTAAGGGTTAGGGTTAGGGTTAGGGTTAGGGTTAGGGTTAGGGGACGGGGACGGTTTAGGGTACAGGTTAGGGTACATCAACGGTTTAGGGTGAGCGTACTTGTTAGGGTACGGGTTAGTGTTAGCGTACGGGTTAGGATTAGGGGACGGGTGAGGGTAAGGCTTCGGGGAAGGGTTAGGGTTAGGGTTAGGGTTAGGGTTAGGGGACGGGGACGGTTTAGGGTACAGGTTAGTGTACGACAACGGTTTAGGGTGAGCGTACCTGTTAGGTTACGGGTTAGTGTTAGCGTACGGGTTAGGATTAGGGGACGGGTGAGCGTAAGGCTTCGGGTAAGGGTTAGGGTTAGGGTTAGGGTTAGGGTTAGGGGACGGGGACGGTTTAGGGTACAGGTTAGCGTACGACAACACTTTAGGCTGAGCGTACGTTTTACGGTATTGGTTAGTGTTAGCGTACGGGTTAGTATTATGGGACGGGTGAGGGTAAGGCTTCGGGTAAGGGTTAGGGTTAGGGTTAGGGTTAGGGTTAGGGGACGGGAACGGTTTAGGGTACAGGTTAGTGTACGACAACGGTTTAGGGTGAGCGTACGTGTTAGGGTACGGGTTAATGTTAGCGTACGGTTTAGGATTAGGGGACGTGTGAGGGTAAGGCTTCGGGTAAGGGTTAGGGTTAGGGTTAGGGTTAGGGTTAGGGTTAGAGGACGGGGACGGTTTAGGGTACAGGTTAGGGTACGACAAAGGTTTAGGGTGAGCGTACGTGTTAGGGTACGGTTTAGTGTTAGCGTACGGGATAGGAATAGGGGACGGGTGAGGATAAGGCTTCGGGTAAGGATTAGGGTTAGGGTTAGGTTTAGGGTTAGGGGACGGGCACGGGGACAGTTTAGGGTACAGCTTAGGGTACGACAACGGTTTAGGGTGAGCGTACGTGTTAGGGTACGGGTTAGTGTTAGCGTACGGGTTAGGATTAGGGGACGGGTGAGGGTAAGGCTTCGGGTAAGGGTTAGGGTTAGGGTTAGGGTTAGGGTTAGGGTTAGGGGATGGGGACGGTTTAGGGTACAGGTTAGAGTACGACAACGGTTTAGGGTGAGCGTACGTGTTAGGGTACGGGTTATTGTTAGCGTACGGGTTAGGATTAGGGGACGGGTGAGGGTAAGGCTTCGGGTAAGGGTTAGGGTTAGGGTTAGGGTTGGGTTAGGGTTAGGGGACGGGGACGGTTTAGGGTACAGTTTAGGGTACGACAACGGTTTAGGGTGAGCGTACGTGTTAGGGTACGGGTTAATGTTAGCGTACGGTTTAGGATTAGGGGACGTGTGAGGGTAAGGCTTCGGGTAAGGGTTAGGGTTAGGGTTAGGGTTAGGGTTAGGGTTAGAGGACGGGGACGGTTTAGGTTACAGGTTAGGGTACGACAAAGGTTTAGGGTGAGCGTACGTGTTAGGGTACGGTTTAGTGTTAGCGTACGGGATAGGAATAGGGGACGGGTGAGGGTAAGGCTTCGGGTAAGGTTTAGGGTTAGGTTTAGGGTTAGGGGACGGGCACGGGGACAGTTTAGGGTACAGGTTAGGGTACGACAATGGTTTAGGGTGAGCGTACGTGTTAGGGTACGGGTTAGTGTTAACGTACGGGTTAGGAATAGGGGACGGGTGAGGGTAAGGCTTCGGGTAAGGGTTAGGGTTAGGGTTAGGGTTAGGGTTAGGGTTTGGGGACGGGGACGGTTTAGGGTACAGGTTAGGTTACGACAACAGTTTAGGGTGAGCGTACGTGTTAGGGTACGGGTTAGTGTTAGCGTACGGGTTAGGATTAGGGGACGGGTGAGGGTAAGGCTTCGGGTAAGGGTTAGGGTTAGGGTTGGGTTAGGGTTAGGGTTAGGGGACGGGCATGGTTTAGGGTTCAGGTTAGGGTACGACAACGGTTTAGGGTGAGCGTACGTGTTAGGGTACGGGTTAGTGTTAGCGTACGGGTTAGGATTAGGGGACGGGTGAGGGTAAGGTTTAGGGTTAGGGTTAGGGGACGGGGACGGGAACGGTTTAGGGTACAGGTTAGGGTACGTCAACGGTTTAGGGTGAGCGTACGTGTTATGGTACGGGTTAGTGTTAGGGTACGGGTTAGGATTAAGGGACGGGTGAGGGTAAGGCTTCGGGTAAGGGTTAGGGTTAGGGTTAGGGTTAGGGTTAGGGGATGGGGACGGGTTAGGGTACAGGTTAGGGTACGACAACGGTTTAGGGGAGCGTACGTGTTAGGGTACGGGTTAGTGTTAGCGTACGGGTTAGGATTAGGGGACGGGTGAGGGTAAGGCTTCGGGTAAGGGTTAGGGTTAGGGTTAGGGTTAGGGTTAGGGGACAGGGACGGTTTAGGGTACAGGTTAGGGTACGACAACGGTTTAGGGTGAGCGTACGTGTTAGGGTACGGGTTAGTGTTAGCGTACGGGTTAGGATTAGGGGACGGGTGAGTGTAAGGCTTCGGGTAAGGGTTAGGGTTAGGGTTAGGGTTAGGGTTAGGGTTAGAGGACGGGGACGGTTTAGAGTGCAGCTTAGGCTACGACAACGGTTTAGGGTGAGCGTACGTGTTTGGGTACGGGTTAGTGTTAGCGTACGGGTTAGGATTAGGGGACGGGTGAGTGTAAGGCTTCGGGTAAGGGTTAGGGTTAGGGTTAGGGTTAGGGTTAGGGTTAGAGGACGGGGACGGTTTAGGGTGCAGCTTAGGGTACGACAACGGTTTAGGGTGAGCGTACGTGTTAGGGTACTGGTTAGTGTTAGCGTACGGGTTAGGATTAGGGGACGGGTGAGGGTAAGGCTTCGGGTAAGTGTTAGGGTTAGGGTTAGGGTTAGGGTTAGGGTTTGGGGACGGGGACGGTTTAGGGTACAGGTTAGGTTACGACAAAGGTTTAGGGTGAGCGTACGTGTTAGGGTACGGGTTAGTGTTAGCGTACGGGTTAGGATTAGGGGACGGGTGAGGGTAAGGCTTCGGGTAAGGGTTAGGGTTAGGGTTGGGTTAGGGTTAGGGTTAGGGGACGGGCATGGTTTAGGGTTCAGGTTAGGGTACGACAACGGTTTAGGGTGAGCGTACGTGTTAGGGTACGGGTTAGTGTTAGCGTACGGGTTAGGATTAGGGGACGGGTGAGGGTAAGGTTTAGGGTTAGGGTTAGGGGACGGGGACGGGAACGGTTTAGGGTACAGGATAGGGTACGTCAACGGTTTAGGGTGAGCGTACGTGTTATGGTCCGGGTTAGTGTTAGGGTACGGGTTAGGATTAGGGGACGGGTGAGGGTAAGGCTATGGGTAAGGGTTAGGGTTAGGGTTAGGGTTAGGGTTAGGGTTAGGGGATGGGGACGGGTTAGGGTACAGGTTAGGGTACGACAACGGTTTAGGGGAGCGTACGTGTTAGGGTACGGGTTAGTGTTAGCGTACGGGTTAGGATTAGGGGACGGGTGAGGGTAAGGCTTCGGGTAAGGGGTAGGGTTAGGGTTAGGGTTAGGGTTAGGGTTAGGGGACGGGGACGGTTTAGGGTACAGGTTAGGGTACGACAACGGTTTAGGGTGGGCGTACGTGTTAGGGTACGGGTTAGTGTTAGCGTACGGGTTAGGATTAGGGGACGGGTGAGGGTAAGGCTTCGGGTAAGGTTTAGGGTTAGGTTTAGTGTTAGGGGACGGGGACGGGGACGGTTTAGGGTACAGGTTAGGGTACGTCAACGGTTTATGGTGAGCGTACGTGTTAGGGTACGGGTTAGTGTTAGCGTACGGGTTAGGATTAGGGGACGGGTGAGGGTAAGGCTTCGGGTAAGGGTTAGGGTTAGGGTTAGGGTTAGGGTTAGGGTTAGGGGACGGGGACGGTTTAGGGTACAGGTTAGGGTACGACAACAGTTTAGGCTGAGCGTACGTTTTACGGTACGGGTTAGTGTTAGCGTACGGGTTAGGATTATGGGAAGGGTGAGGGTAAGGCTTCGGGTAAGGTTTAGGGTTAGGGTTAAAGTTAGGGGACGGGGACGGGGACGGGGGCGGTTTAGGCTACACGTTAGGGTACGACAACGGTTTAGGGTGAGCGTACGTGTTAGGGTACGGGTTAGTGTAAGCGTACGGTTTAGGATTAGGGGACGGGTGAGGGTAAGGCTTCGGGTAAGGGTTAGGGTTAGGGTTAGGGTTAGGGTTAGTGTTAGAGGACCGGGAAGGTTTAGGGTACAGGTTAGGGTACGACAAAGGTTTATGGTGAGCGTACGTGTTAGGGTACGGGTTAGTGTTAGCGTACGGGTTAGGAATAGGGGACAGGTGAGGGTAAGGCTTCGGGTAAGAGTTAGGGTTAGGGTTAGGGTTAGGGTTCGGGGACGGGGACGTTTTAGGGTACAGGTTAGCGTACGACAACGGTTTAGGGTGAGCGTACGTGTTAGGGTACGGGTTAGTGTTAGCGTACGGGTTAGGATTAGGGGACGGGTGAGTGTAAGGCTTCCGGTAAGGGTTAGGGTTAGGGTTAGGGTTAGGGTTAGGGGACGGGGACGGTTTAGGGTACAGGTTAGGGTACGACAACGGTTTAGGGTGAGCATACGTGTTAGGGTACGGTTTAGTGTTAGCGTACAGGTTAGGATTAGGGGACGGGTGAGGGTAAGGCTTCGGGTAAGGGTTAGGGTTAGGGTTAGTGTTAGGGGACGGGGACGGCGACGGTTTAGGGTACAGGTTAGGGTACGTCAACGGTTTAGGGTGAGCGTACGTGTTAGGGTACGGGTTAGTGTAAGCGTACGGGTTAGGATTAGGGGACGGGTGAGGGTAAGGCTTCGGGAAAGGGTTAGGGTTAGGGTTAGGGTTAGGGTTAGGGTTAGAGGACGGGGACGGTTTAGGGTGCAGGTTAGGGTACGACAAAGGTTTAGGGTGAGCGTACGTGTTAGGGTACGGGTTAGTGTTAGCGTACGGGATAGGATTAGGGGACGGGTGAGGGTAAGGCTTCCGGTAAGGGTTAGGGTTAGGGTTAGGTTTAGGGTTAGGGGACGGGCATGGGAACGGTTTAGGGTACAGGTTAGGGTACGACAACGGTTTAGGGTGAGCGTACGTGTTAGGGTACGAGTTAGTGTTAGCGTACGGGTTAGGATTAGGGGACGGGTGAGGGTAAGGCTTCGGGTAAGGGTTAGGGTTAGGGTTAGGGTTAGGGTTAGGGTTAGGGTTAGGGGACGGGGATGGTTTAGGGTACAGGTTAGGGTACGACAACGGTTTAGGGTGAGCGTACGTGTTAGGGTACGGGTTTTTGTTAGCATACGGGTTAGGATTAGGGGACGGGTGAGGGTAAGGCTTCGGGTAAGGGTTAGGGTTAGGGTTAGGGTTAGGGTTAGGGTTAGGGTTAGGGTTAGGGTTAGGGACGGGGACGGTTTAGGGTACAGGTTAGGGTACGACAACGGTTTAGGGTGAGCGTACGTGTTAGGGTACGGGTTAGTGTTAGCGTACGGGTTAGGATTAGGGGACGGGTGAGGGTACGGCTTCGGGTAAGGGTTAGGGTTAGGGTTAGGGTTAGGGTTAGGGTTTGGGGACGGGGACGGTTTAGTGTACAGGTTAGCGTACGACAACGGTTTAGGGTGAGCGTACGTGTTAGGGTACGTGTTAGTGTTAGCGTACGGTTTAGGATTAGGGGACGGGTGAGTGTAAGGCTTCCGGTAAGGGTTAGGGTTAAGGTTAGGGTTAGGGTTAGGGGACGGGGACGGTTTAGGGTACAGGTTAGGGTACGACAACGGTTTAGGGTGAGCGTACGTGTTAGGGTACGGGTTATTGTTAGCGTACGGGTTAGGATTAGGGGACGGGTGAGGGTAAGGCTTCGGGTAAGGGTTAGGGTTAGGGTTAAGTTTATGGTTAGGGGACGGGGACGGGGACGGTTTAGGGTACAGTTTAGGGTACGACAACGGTTTAGGGTGAGCGTAAATGTTAAGGTATGGTTTAGTGTTAGCGTACGGGTTAGGATTAGGGGACGGGTGAGGGTAAGGCTTCGGGTAAGGGTTAGGGTTAGGGTTAGGGTTAGGGTTAGGGGACGGGGACGGTTTAGGGTACAGGTTAGGGTACATCAACGGTTTAGGGTGAGCGTACTTGTTAGGGTACGGGTTAGTGTTAGCGTACGGGTTAGGATTAGGGGACGTGTGAGGGTAAGGCTTCGGGGAAGGGTTAGGGTTAGGGTTATGGTTAGGGTTAGGGGACGGGGACGGTTTAGGGTACAGGTTAGTGTACGACAACGGTTTAGGGTGAGCGTACCTGTTAGGTTACGGGTTAGTGTTAGCGTACGGGTTAGGATTAGGGGACGGGTGAGGGT
>NW_028322253.1:5227500-5247500 GCF_059928025.1 Delphinapterus leucas
TAGGGTTAGGGTTAGGGTTAGGGGACGGGCACGGTTTTGGGTACAGGTTAGGGTACGACAACGGTTTAGTGGAGCGTACGTGTTAGGGTACGGGTTAGTGTTAGCGTACGGGTTAGGATTAGGGGACGGGTGAGGTTAAGGCTTCGGGTAAGGGTTAGGGTTAGGGTTAGGGTTAGTGTTAGGGGACGGGGACGATTTAGGGTACAGGTTAGGGTACGACAACGGTTCAGGTTGAGCGTACCTGTTAGGGTACGGGTTAGTTTTAGCGTACGGGTTAGGATTAGGGGACGGGTGAGGGTAAGGTTTCAGGTAAGGGTTCGGGTTAGGGTTAGGGTTAGGGTTAGGGTTAGGCGACGGGGACGGTTTAGCGTACAGGTTAGGGTACGACAACGGTTTAGGGTGAGCGTACGTGTTAAGGTACGTGTTAGTGTTAGTGTACGGGTTAGGATTAGGGGACGGGTGAGGGTAAGGCTTCGGGTAAGTGTTAGGGTTAGGGTTAGGGTTAGGGTTAGGGTTAGGGGACGGGGACGGTTTAGGGTACAGTTTAGGGTACGACAATGGTTTAGGGTGAGCCTACGTGATAGGGTACGGGTTAGTGTTAGCGTACGGGTTAGGATTAGGGGACGGGTGAGGGTAAGGCTTCGGGTAAGGGTTAGGGTTAGGCTTAGTGTTAGGGTTAGGGTTAGGGTTAGGGGACGGGGACGGTTTAGGGTACAGGTTAGGGTACGACAACGGTTTAGGGTGAGCGTACGTGTTAGGGTACGGGTTAGTGTTAGCGTACGGGTTAGGATTAGGGGACGGGTGAGGGTAAGGCTTCGGGTAAGGGTTAGGGTTAGGGTTAGGGTTAGGGTTCGGGGACGGGGACGTTTTAGGGTACAGGTTAGCGTACGACAACGGTTTAGGGTGAGCGTACGTGTTAGGGTACGGGTTAGTGTTAGCGTACGGGTTAGGATTAGGGGACGGGTGAGTGTAAGGCTTCCGGTAAGGGTTAGGGTTAGGGTTAGGGTTAGGGTTAGGGGACGGGGACGGTTTAGGGTACAGGTTAGGGTACGACAACGGTTTAGGGTGAGCGTACGTGTTAGGGTACGGGTTAGTGTTAGCGTACGGGTTAGGATTAGGGGACGGGTGAGTGTAAGGCTTCGGGTAAGGGTTAGGGTTAGGGTTAGGTTTAGGGTTAGGGGACGGGGACGGTTTAGGGTACAGGTTAGGGTACGACAACGGTTTAGGGTGAGCGTACGTGTTAGGGTACGGGTTAGTGTTAGCGTACGGGTTAGGATTAGGGGACGGGTGAGGGTAAGGCTTCGGGTAAGGGTTAGGGTTAGGGTTAGGGTTAGGGTTTGGGTTAGAGGACGGGGACGGTTTAGGGTACAGTTTAGGGTACGACAACGGTTTAGGATGAGCATACGTGTTAGGGTACGGGTTAGTGTTAGCGTACGGGTTAGGATTAGGGGACGGGTGAGGGTAAGGCTTCGGGTAAGGGTTAGGGTTAGGGTTAGGGTTAGGGTTAGGGTTAGGGGACAGGGACGGTTTAGGGTACAGGTTAGGGTACGACAACGGTTTAGGGTGAGCGTACGTGTTAGGGTACGGGTTAGTGTTAGCGTACGGGTTAGGATTAGGGGACGGGTGAGGGTAAGGCATTGGGTAAGGGTTAGGGTTAAGGTTAGGGTTAGGGTTTGGGGACGGGGACGGTTTAGGGTACAGTTTAGGGTACGACAACGGTTTAGGATGAGCATACGTGTTAGGGTACGGGTTAGTGTTAGCGTACGGGTTAGGATTAGGGGACGGGTGAGTGTAAGGCTTCGGGTAAGGGTTAGGGTTAGGTTTAGGGTTAGGGTTAGGGGACGGGGACGGGGACGGTTTAGGGTACAGGTTAGGGTACGTCAACGGTTTAGGGTGAGCGTACGTGTTAGGGTACGGGTTAGTGTTAGCGTACGGGTAAGGATTAGGGGACGGGTGAGGGTAAGGCTTCGGGATAGGGTTAGGGTTAGGGTTAGGGTTAGGGTTAGGGTTAGGGGACGGGCACGGGGACGGTTTAGGGTACAGGTTAGTGTACGACAACGGTTTAGGGTGAGCGTACGTGTTAGGGTACGGGTTAGTGTTAGCGTACGGGTTAGGATTAGGGGACGGGTGAGGGTAAGGCTTCGGGTAAGGGTTAGGGTTAGGGTTAGGGTTACGGTTAGGGGACGGGGAAGGTTTAGGGTACAGGTTAGGGTACGACAACGATTTAGGGTGAGCGTACGTGTTAGGGTACGGGTTAGTGTTAGTGTACGGGTTAGGATTAGGGGACGGATGAGGGTAAGGCTTCGGGTAAGGGTTAGGGTTAGGGTTAGGGTTAGGGTTAGGGGACGGGCACGGGGACGGTTTAGGCTACAGGTTAGGGTACGACAACGGTTTATGGTGAGCGTACGTGTTAGGGTACGGGTTAGTGTTAGCGTACGGGTTAGGATTAGGGGACGGGTGAGGGTAAGGCTTCGGGTAAGGGTTAGGGTTAGGGTTAGGGTTAGGTTTAGGGGACGGGGACGGTTTAGGGTACAGGTTAGGGTACGACAAAGGTTTAGGATGAGCGTACGTGTTAGGGTACGGGTTAGTGTTAGCGTACGGGTTAGGATTAGGGGACGGGTGAGGGTAAGGCATCGGGTAAGGGTTAGGGTTAGGGTTAGGGTTAGGGTTTGGGGACGGGGACGGTTTAGGGTACAGTTTACGGTACGACAACGGTTTAGGGTGAGCGTACGTGTTAGGGTACGGGTTAGTGTTAGCGTACGGGTTAGGATTAGGGGACGGGTGAGTGTAAGGCTTCCAGTAAGGGTTAGGGTTAGGGTTAGGGGACGGGGACGGTTTAGGGTACAGGTTAGGGTACGACAACGGTTTAGGGTGAGCGTACGTGTTAGGGTACAGGTTAGTGTTAGCGTACGGGTTAGGATTAGGGGACGGGTCAGGGTAAGGCTTCGGGTAAGGGTTGGGTTAGGGTTAGGGTTAGGGCTAGGGGACGGGGACGGTTTAGGGTACAGGTTAGGGTACGACAATGGTTTAGGATGAGCGTACGTGTTAGGGTACGGGTTAGTGTTAGCGTACGGGTTAGGATTAGGGGACGGGTGAGGGTAAGGCTTCGGGTAAGGGTTAGGGTTAGGGTTAGGGTTAGGGTTAGGGTTAGGGGACGGGGAAGGTTTAGGGTACAGGTTAGGGTACGACAACGATTTAGAGTGAGCGTACGTGTTAGAGAACAGGTTAGTGTTAGTGTACGGGTTAGGATTAGGGGACGGGTGAGGGTAAGGCTTCGGGTAAGGGTTAGGGTTAGGGTTAGGGTTAGGGTTAGGGGAAGGGGACGGGGACGGTTTAGGGTACAGGTTAGGGTACGACAACGGTTTAGGGTGAGCGTACGTGTTAAGATACGGGTTAGTGTTACCGTACGGGTTAGTATTAGGGGACGGGTGAGGGTAAGGCTTCGGGTAAGGTTTAGGGTTAGGGTTGGGTTAAGTTTAGGGTTAGGGGACGGGGACTGTTTAGGGTACAGCTTAGGGTACGACAACGGTTTAGGGTGAGCGTACGTGTTAGGATACGGGTTAGTGTTAGCGTACGGGTTAGGATTAGGGGACGGGTGAGGGTAAGGCTTCGGGTAAGGGTTAGGGTTAGGGTTAGGGTTAGGGTTAGGGTTAGGGGACGGGGACGGTTTAGGGTACAGGTTAGGGTACGACAACGGTTTAGGGTGAGCGTACGTGTTAGGGTACTGGTTAGTGTTAGCGTACGGGTTAGGATTAGGGGACGGGTGAGGGTAAGGCTTCGGGTAAGGGTTAGGGTTAGGGTTAGGTTTAGGGTTAGGGTTAGGGTTTGGGGATGGGGACGGTTTAGGGTACAGGTTAGGTTACGACAACGGTTTAGGGGAGCATACGTGTTAGGGTACGGGTTAGTGTTAGCGTACGGGTTAGGATTAGGGGACGGGTGAGGGTAAGGCTTCGGGTAAGGGTTAGGGTTAGGGTTAGGGTTAGGGTTAGGGTTAGGGTTAGGGTTAGGGGACGGGGACTGTTTAGGGTACAGGTTAGGGTACGACAACGGTTTAGGGTGAGCGTACGTGTTAGGGTACGGGTTAGTGTTAGCGTACGGGTTAGGATTAGAGGACGGGTGAGGGTAAGGCTTCGGGTAAGGGTTAGGGTTAGGGTTAGGGTTAGGGGACGGGGACGGGGACGGTTTCGGGTACAGGTTAGGGTACGTCAACGGTTTAGGGTGAGCGTACGTGTTAGGGTACGGTTTAGTGTTAGCGTACGGGTTAGGATTAGGGGACGGGTGAGGGTAAGGCTTCGGGTAAGGGTTAGGGTTAGTTTTAGGGTTAGGGTTAGGGTTAGGGGACGGGGACTGTTTAAGGTACAGGTTAGGGTACGACAACGGTTTAGGGTGAGTGTACGTTTTAGGGTATGGTTTAGTGTTAGCGCACGGGTTAGGATTATGGGACGGGTGAGGGTAAGGCTTCGGGTAAGGGTTACGGTTAGGGTTAGGCTTAGGGTTAGGGTTAGGGTTAGGGGACGGGGACGGTTTAGGGTACAGGTTAGGGTATGACAACGGTTTAGGGTGAGCGTACGTGTTAGGGTACGGGTTAGAGTTAGCGTACGGGTTAGGATTAGGGAACGGGTGAGGGTAAGGCTTCGGGTAAGGGTTAGGGTTAGGGTTAGGGTTAGGGTTAGGGTTAGAGGACGGGGACGGTTTAGGGTACAGGTTAGGGTACGACAACGGTTTAGGGTGAGCGTACGTGTTAGGGTACGGGTTAGTGTTAGCGTACGGGATAGGATTAGGGGACGGGTGAGGGTAAGGCTTCGAGTAAGGGTTAGTGTTAGGGTTCGGTTTAGGGTTAGGGGCCGGGCACGGGGACGGTTTAGGGTACAGGTTAGGGTACGACAACGGTTTAGGGTGAGCGTACGTGTTAGAGTACGGGTTAGGATTAGGGGACGGGAGAGGGTAAGGCTTCGGGTAAGGGTCAGGGTTAGGTTTAGGTTTAGGGTTAGGGGACGGGGACGGGGACTGTTTAGGGTACAGGTTAGGGTACGACAACGGTTTAGGGTGAGCGTACGTGTTAGGGTACGGGTCAGTGTTAGCGTACGGGTTAGGATTAGGGGACGGGTGAGGGTAAGGCTTCGGGTAAGGGTTAGGGTTAGGGTTAGGTTTAGGGTTAGGGTTAGGGGACGGGGACGGTTTAGGGTACAGCTTAGGGTACGACAACGGTTTAGGGTGAGCGTACGTTTTAGGGTACGGTTTAGTGTTAGCGTACGGGTTAGGATTAAAGGACGATTGAGGGTAAGGCTTCGTGTAAGGGTTAGGGTTAGGGTTAGGTTAGGGTTAGGGTTAGGGGACGGGGACGGTTTAGGGTACAGGTTAGAGTACGACAACGGTTTAGGGTGAGCGTACGTGTTAGGGTACGGGTTAGTGTTAGTGTACGGGTAAGGATTAGGGGACGGGTGAGTGTAAGGCTTCGGGTAAGGGTTAGGGTTAGGGTTAGGGTTAGGGTTAGGGTTAGGGTTAGGGGACGGGGACGGTTTAGGGTACAGGTTAGGGTACATCAACGGTTTAGGGTGAGCGTACATGTTAGGGTACGGGTTAGTGTTAGCGTACGGGTTAGGATTAGGGGACGGGTGAGGGTAAGGCTTCGGGTAAGGGTTAGGGTTAGGGTTAGGGTTAGGGTTAGGGGACGGGGACGGTTTAGGGTACAGGTTAGCGTACGACAACAGTTTAGGCTGAGCGTACGTTTTACGGTATTGGTTAGTGTTAGCGTACGGGTTAGTATTATGGGACGGGTGAGGGTAAGGCTTCGGGTAAGGGTTAGGGTTAGGGTTAGGGTTATGGTTAGGGGACGGGGACGGTTTAGGGTACAGGTTAGTGTACGACAACAGTTTAGGGTGAGCGTACGTGTTAGGGTACGGGTTAATGTTAGCGTACGGTTTAGGATTAGGGGACGTGTAAGGGTAAGGCTTCGGGTAAGGGTTAGGGTTAGGGTTAGGGTTAGGGTTAGGGTTAGAGGACGGGGACGGTTTAGGGTACAGGTTAGGGTACGACAAAGGTTTAGGGTGAGCGTACGTGTTAGGGTACGGTTTAGTGTTAGCGTACGGGATAGGAATAGGGGACGGGTGAGGGTAAGGCTTCGGGTAAGGGTTATGGTTAGGGTTAGGTTTAGGGTTAGGGGACGGGCACGGGGACAGTTTAGGGTACAGGTTAGGGTACGACAACGGTTTAGGGTGAGCGTACGTGTTAGGGTATGGGTTAGTGTTAGCGTACGGGTTAGGATTAGGGGACGGGTGAGGGTAAGGCTTCGGGTAAGGGTTAGGGTTAGGGTTAGGGTTAGGGTTAGGGTTAGGGGACGGGGACGGTTTAGGGTACAGGTTAGAGTACGACAACGGTTTAGGGTGAGCGTACGTGTTAGGGTACGGGTTATTGTTAGCGTACGGGTTAGGATTAGGGGACGGGTGAGGGTAAGGCTTCGGGTAAGGGTTAGGGTTAGGGTTAGGTTTGGGTTAGGGTTAGGGGATGGGGACGGTTTAGGGTACAGTTTAGGGTACGACAACGGTTTAGGGTGAGCGTACGTGTTAGGGTACGGGTTAGTGTTAGCGTACGGTTTAGGATTAGGGGACGGGTGAGGGTAAGGCTTCGGGTAAGGGTTAGGGTTAGGGTTAGGGTTAGGGTTAGGGGACGGGCACGGGGACGGTTTAGGGTACAGGTTAGGGTACGACAACGGTTTATGGTGAGCGTACGTGTTAGGGTACGGGTTAGTGTTAGCGTACGGGTTAGGATTAGGGGACGGGTGAGGGTAAGGCTTCGGGTAAGGGTTAGGGTTAGGGTTAGGGTTAGGTTTAGGGGACGGGGACGGTTTTGGGTACAGGTTAGGGTACGACAACGGTTTAGTGGAGCGTACGTGTTAGGGTACGGGTTAGTGTTAGCGTACGGGTTAGGATTAGGGGACGGGTGAGGTTAAGGCTTCGGGTAAGGGTTAGGGTTAGGGTTAGGGTTAGTGTTAGGGGACGGGGACGGTTTAGGGTACAGGTTAGGGTACGTCAACGGTTTAGGTTGAGCGTACCTGTTAGGGTACGGGTTAGTTTTAGCGTACGGGTTAGGATTAGGGGACGGGTGAGGGTAAGGTTTCAGGTAAGGGTTCGGGTTAGGGTTAGGGTTAGGGTTAGGGTTAGGCGACGGGGACGGTTTAGCGTACAGGTTAGGGTACGACAACGGTTTAGGGTGAGCGTACGTGTTAAGGTACGTGTTAGTGTTAGTGTACGGGTTAGGATTAGGGGACGGGTGAGGGTAAGGCTTCGGGTAAGGGTTAGGGTTAGGGTTAGGGTTAGGGTTAGGGTTAGGGTTAGGGGACGGGGACGGTTTAGGGTACAGTTTAGGGTACGACAATGGTTTAGGGTGAGCCTACGTGATAGGGTACGGGTTAGTGTTAGCGTACGGGTTAGGATTAGGGGACGGGTGAGGGTAAGGCTTCGGGTAAGGGTTAGGGTTAGGCTTAGGGTTAGGGTTAGGGTTAGGGTTAGGGGACGGGGACGGTTTAGGGTACAGGTTAGGGTACGACAACGGTTTAGGGTGAGCGTACGTGTTAGGGTACGGGTTAGTGTTAGCGTACGGGTTAGGATTAGGGGACGGGTGAGGGTAAGGCTTCGGGTAAGGGTTAGGGTTAGGGTTAGGGGTAGGGTTCGGGGACGGGGACGTTTTAGGGTACAGGTTAGCGTACGACAACGGTTTAGGGTGAGCGTACGTGTTAGGGTACGGGTTAGTGTTAGCGTACGGGTTAGGATTAGGGGACGGGTGAGTGTAAGGCTTCCGGTAAGGGTTAGGGTTAGGGTTAGGGTTAGGGTTAGGGGACGGGGACGGTTTAGGGTACAGGTTAGGGTACGACAACGGTTTAGGGTGAGCGTACGTGTTAGGGTACGGGTTAGTGTTAGCGTACGGGTTAGGATTAGGGGACGGGTGAGTGTAAGGCTTCGGGTAAGGGTTAGGGTTAGGGTTAGGTTTAGGGTTAGGGGACGGGGACGGTTTAGGGTACAGGTTAGGGTACGACAACGGTTTAGGGTGAGCGTACATGTTAGGGTACGGGTTAGTGTTAGTGTACGGGTTAGGATTAGGGGACGGGTGAGTGTAAGGCTTCGGGTAAGGGTTAGGGTTAGGGTTAGGGTTAGGGTTAGGGTTAGAGGACGGGGACGGTTTAGGCTGCAGCTTAGGGTACGACAACGGTTTAGGGTGAGCGTACGTGTTAGGGTACTGGTTAGTGTTAGCGTACGGGTTAGGATTAGGGGACGGGTGAGGGTAAGGCTTCGGGTAAGGGTTAGGGTTAGGGTTAGGGTTAGGGTTAGGGGACGGGGACGGTTTAGGGTACAGGTTAGAGTACGACAACGGTTTAGGGTGAGCGTACGTGTTAGGGTACGGGTTAGTGTTAGTGTACGGGTAAGGATTAGGGGACGGGTGAGTGTAAGGCTTCGGGTAAGGGTTAGGGTTAGGGTTAGGGTTAGGGTTAGGGTTAGGGTTAGGGGACGGGGACGGTTTAGGGTACAGGTTAGGGTACATCAACGGTTTAGGGTGAGCGTACATGTTAGGGTACGGGTTAGTGTTAGCGTACGGGTTAGGATTAGGGGACGGGTGAGGGTAAGGCTTCGGGTAAGGGTTAGGGTTAGGGTTAGGGTTAGGGTTAGGGGACGGGGACGGTTTAGGGTACAGGTTAGCGTACGACAACAGTTTAGGCTGAGCGTACGTTTTACGGTATTGGTTAGTGTTAGCGTACGGGTTAGTATTATGGGACGGGTGAGGGTAAGGCTTCGGGTAAGGGTTAGGGTTAGGGTTAGGGTTATGGTTAGGGGACGGGGACGGTTTAGGGTACAGGTTAGTGTACGACAACGGTTTAGGGTGAGCGTACGTGTTAGGGTACGGGTTAATGTTAGCGTACGGTTTAGGATTAGGGGACGTGTAAGGGTAAGGCTTCGGGTAAGGGTTAGGGTTAGGGTTAGGGTTAGGGTTAGGGTTAGAGGACGGGGACGGTTTAGGGTACAGGTTAGGGTACGACAAAGGTTTAGGGTGAGCGTACGTGTTAGGGTACGGTTTAGTGTTAGCGTACGGGATAGGAATAGGGGACGGGTGAGGGTAAGGCTTCGGGTAAGGGTTATGGTTAGGGTTAGGTTTAGGGTTAGGGGACGGGCACGGGGACAGTTTAGGGTACAGGTTAGGGTACGACAACGGTTTAGGGTGAGCGTACGTGTTAGGGTACGGGTTAGTGTTAGCGTACGGGTTAGGATTAGGGGACGGGTGAGGGTAAGGCTTCGGGTAAGGGTTAGGGTTAGGGTTAGGGTTAGGGTTAGGGTTAGGGGACGGGGACGGTTTAGGGTACAGGTTAGAGTACGACAACGGTTTAGGGTGAGCGTACGTGTTAGGGTACGGGTTATTGTTAGCGTACGGGTTAGGATTAGGCGACGGGTGAGGGTAAGGCTTCGGGTAAGGGTTAGGGTTAGGGTTAGGTTTGGGTTAGGGTTAGGGGATGGGGACGGTTTAGGGTACAGTTTAGGGTACGACAACGGTTTAGGGTGAGCGTACGTGTTAGGGTACGGGTTAGTGTTAGCGTACGGTTTAGGATTAGGGGACGGGTGAGGGTAAGGCTTCGGGTAAGGGTTAGGGTTAGGGTTAGGGTTAGGGTTAGGGGACGGGCACGGGGACGGTTTAGGGTACAGGTTAGGGTACGACAACTGTTTATGGTGAGCGTACGTGTTAGGGTACGGGTTAGTGTTAGCGTACGGGTTAGGATTAGGGGACGGGTGAGGGTAAGGCTTCGGGTAAGGGTTAGGGTTAGGGTTAGGGTTAGGTTTAGGGGACGGGGACGGTTTTGGGTACAGGTTAGGGTACGACAACGGTTTAGTGGAGCGTACGTGTTAGGGTACGGGTTAGTGTTAGCGTACGGGTTAGGATTAGGGGACGGGTGAGGTTAAGGCTTCGGGTAAGGGTTAGGGTTAGGGTTAGGGTTAGTGTTAGGGGACGGGGACGGTTTAGGGTACAGGTTAGGGTACGACAACGGTTTAGGTTGAGCGTACCTGTTAGGGTACGGGTTAGTTTTAGCGTACGGGTTAGGATTAGGGGACGGGTGAGGGTAAGGTTTCAGGTAAGGGTTCTGGTTAGGGTTAGGGTTAGGGTTAGGGTTAGGCGACGGGGACGGTTTAGCGTACAGGTTAGGGTACGACAACGGTTTAGGGTGAGCGTACGTGTTAAGGTACGTGTTAGTGTTAGTGTACGGGTTAGGATTAGGGGACGGGTGAGGGTAAGGCTTCGGGTAAGGGTTAGGGTTAGGGTTAGGGTTAGGGTTAGGGTTAGGGTTAGGGGACGGGGACGGTTTAGGGTACAGTTTAGGGTACGACAATGGTTTAGGGTGAGCCTACGTGATAGGGTACGGGTTAGTGTTAGCGTACGGGTTAGGATTAGGGGACGGGTGAGGGTAAGGCTTCGGGTAAGGGTTAGGGTTAGGCTTAGGGTTAGGGTTAGGGTTAGGGTTAGGGGACGGGGACGGTTTAGGGTACAGGTTAGGGTACGACAACGGTTTAGGGTGAGCGTACGTGTTAGGGTACGGGTTAGTGTTAGCGTACGGGTTAGGATTAGGGGACGGGTGAGGGTAAGGCTTCGGGTAAGGGTTAGGGTTAGGGTTAGGGTTAGGGTTCGGGGACGGGGACGTTTTAGGGTACAGGTTAGCGTACGACAACGGTTTAGGGTGAGCGTACGTGTTAGGGTACGGGTTAGTGTTAGCGTACGGGTTAGGATTAGGGGACGGGTGAGTGTAAGGCTTCCGGTAAGGGTTAGGGTTAGGGTTAGGGTTAGGGTTAGGGGACGGGGACGGTTTAGGGTACAGGTTAGGGTACGACAACGGTTTAGGGTGAGCGTACGTGTTAGGGTACGGGTTAGTGTTAGCGTACGGGTTAGGATTAGGGGACGGGTGAGTGTAAGGCTTCGGGTAAGGGTTAGGGTTAGGGTTAGGTTTAGGGTTAGGGGACGGGGACGGTTTAGGGTACAGGTTAGGGTACGACAACGGTTTAGGGTGAGCGTACATGTTAGGGTACGGGTTAGTGTTAGTGTACGGGTTAGGATTAGGGGACGGGTGAGTGTAAGGCTTCGGGTAAGGGTTAGGGTTAGGGTTAGGGTTAGGGTTAGGGTTAGAGGACGGGGACGGTTTAGGCTGCAGCTTAGGGTACGACAACGGTTTAGGGTGAGCGTACGTGTTAGGGTACTGGTTAGTGTTAGCGTACGGGTTAGGATTAGGGGACGGGTGAGGGTAAGGCTTCGGGTAAGTGTTAGGGTTAGGGTTAGGGTTAGGGTTAGGGTTTGGGGACGGGGACGGTTTAGGGTACAGGTTAGGTTACGACAACGGTTTAGGGTGAGCGTACGTGTTAGGGTACGGGTTAGTGTTAGCGTACGGGTTAGGATTAGGGGACGGGTGAGTGTAAGGCTTCGGGTAAGGGTTAGGGTTAGGGTTGGGTTAGGGTTAGTGTTAGGGGACGGGCATGGTTTAGGGTTCAGGTTAGGGTACGACAACGGTTTAGGGTGAGCGTACGTGTTAGGGTACGGTTTAGTGTTAGCGTACGGGTTAGGATTAGGGGACGGGTGAGGGTAAGGTTTAGGGTTAGGGTTAGGGGACGGGGACGGGAACGGTTTAGGGTACAGGTTAGGGTACGTCAACGGTTTAGGGTGAGCGTACGTGTTATGGTACGGGTTAGTGTTAGGGTACGGGTTAGGATTAGGGGACGGGTGAGGGTAAGGCTTCGGGTAAGGGTTAGGGTTAGGGTTAGGGTTAGGGTTAGGGTTAGGGGATGGGGACGGGTTAGGGTGCAGCTTAGGGTACGACAACGGTTTAGGGTGAGCGTACGTGTTAGGGTACTGGTTAGTGTTAGCGTACGGGTTAGGATTAGGGGACGGGTGAGGGTAAGGCTTCGGGTAAGTGTTAGGGTTAGATTTAGGGTTAGTGTTAGGGTTTGGGGATGGGGACGGTTTAGGGTACAGGTTAGGTTACGACAACGGTTTAGGGTGAGCGTACGTGTTAGGATACGGGTTAGTGTTAGCGTACGGGTTAGGATTAGGGGACGGGTGAGGGTAAGGCTTCGGGTAAGGGTTAGGGTTAGGGTTAGGGTTAGGGTTAGGGGACGGGGACGGTTTAGGGTACAGGTTAGGGTACGACAACGGTTTAGGGTGAGCGTACGTGTTAGGGTACGGGTTAGTGTTAGCGTACGGGTTAGGATTATGGGAAGGGTGAGGGTAAGGCTTCGGGTAAGGTTTAGGGTTAGGGTTAGGGTTAGGGTTAGGGGACGGGGACGGGGACGGTTTAGGGTACAGGTTAGGGTACGACAACGGTTTAGGGTGAGCGTACGTGTTAGGGTACGGGTTAGTGTAAGCGTACGGTTTAGGATTAGGGGACGGGTGAGGGTAAGGCTTCGGGTAAGGTTTAGGGTTAGGGTTAGGGTTAGGGTTAGTGTTAGAGGACCGGGAAGGTTTAGGGTACAGGTTAGGGTACGACAAAGGTTTAGGGTGAGCGTACGTGTTAGGGTACGGGTTAGTGTTAGCGTACGGGTTAGGAATAGGGGACGGGTGAGGGTAAGGCTTCGGGTAAGGGTTAGGGTTAGGGTTAGGGTTAGGGTTCGGGGACGGGGACGTTTTAGGGTACAGGTTAGCGTACGACAACGGTTTAGGGTGAGCGTACGTGTTAGGGTACGGGTTAGTGTTAGCGTACGGGTTAGGATTAGGGGACGGATGAGTGTAAGGCTTCCGGTAAGGGTTAGGGTTAGGGTTAGAGTTAGGGTTAGGGGACGGGGACGGTTTAGGGTACAGGTTAGGGTACGACAACGGTTTAGGGTGAGCGTACATGTTAGGGTACGGGTTAGTGTTAGCGTACGGGTTAGGATTAGGGGACGGGTGAGTGTAAGGCTTCGGGTAAGGGTTGGGGTTAGGGTTAGGGTTAGGGTTAGGGTTAGAGGACGGGGACGGTTTAGGGTGCAGCTTAGGGTACGACAACGGTTTAGGGTGAGCGTACGTGTTAGGGTACTGGTTAGTGTTAGCGTACGGGTTAGGATTAGGGGACGGGTGTGGGTAAGGCTTCGGGTAAGTGTTAGTGTTAGGGTTAGGGTTAGGGTTAGGGTTTGGGGACGGGGACGGTTTAGGGTACAGGTTAGTGTACGACAACGATTTAGGGTGAGCGTACGTGTTAGGGTACGGGTTAGTGTTAGCGTACGGGTTAGGATTAGGGGACGGGTGAGGGTAAGGCTTCGGGTAAGGGTTAGGGTTAGGGTTGGGTTAGGGTTAGGGTTAGGGGACGGGCACGGTTTAGGGTTCAGGTTAGGGTACGACAACGGTTTAGGATGAAGGTACGTGTTAGGGTACGGGTTAGTGTTAGCGTACGGGTTAGGATTAGGGGACGTGTGAGGGTAAGGCTTCGGGTAAGGGTTAGGGTTAGGGTTAGGGGACGGGGACGGGGACGGTTTAGGGTACAGGTTAGGGTACGTTAACGGTTTAGGGTGAGCGTACGTGTTATGGTACGGGTTAGTGTTTGGGTACGGGTTAGGATTACGGGACGGGTGAGGGTAAGGCTTCGGGTAAGGGTTAGGGTTAGGGTTAGGGTTAGGGTTAGGGTTAGGGGACGGGGATGGTTTAGCGTACAGGTTAGGGTACGACAACGGTTTAGGGTGAGCATACGTGTTAGGGTACGGTTTAGTGTTAGCGTACAGGTTAGGATTAGGGGACGGGTGAGGGTAAGGCTTCGGGTAAGTGTTAGGGTTAGGGTTAGGGTTAGGGTTAGGGTTAGGGGATGGGGACGGGTTAGGGTACAGGGTAGGGTACGACAACGGTTTAGGGGAGCGTACGTGTTAGGGTACGGGTTAGTGTTAGCGTACGGGTTAGGATTAGGGGACGGGTGAGGGTAAGGCTTCGGGTAAGGGTTAGGGTTAGGGTTAGTGTTAGGGGACGGGGACGGGGACGGTTTAGGGTACAGGTTAGGGTACGACAACGGTTTAGGGTGAGCGTACGTGTTAGGGTACGGGTTAGTGTTAGCGTACGGGTTAGGATTAGGGGACGGGTGAGGGTAAGGCTTCGGGTAAGGGTTAGGGTTAGGGTTAGGGTTAGGGCTAGGGTTAGGGGACGGGGACGGTTTAGGGTACAGGTTAGGGTACGACAACAGTTTAGGCTGAGCGTACGTTTTACGGTACGGGTTAGTGTTAGCGTACGGGTTAGGATTATGGGAAGGGTGAGGGTAAGGCTTCGGGTAAGGTTTAGGGTTAGGGTTAGGGTTAGGGTTAGGGGACGGGGACGGGGACGGTTTAGGGTACAGGTTAGGGTACGACAACGGTTTAGGGTGAGCGTACGTGTTAGGGTACGTGTTAGTGTAAGCGTACGGTTTAGGATTAGGTGACGGGTGAGGGTAAGGCTTCGTGTAAGGGTTAGGGTTAGGGTTAGGGTTAGGGTTAGGGTTAGAGGACGGGGACGGTTTAGGGTACAGGTTAGGGTACGACAAAGGTTTAGGGTGAGCGTACGTGTTAGGGTATGGGTTAGTGTTAGCGTACGGGATAGGATTAGGGGACGGGTGAGGGTAAGGCTTCCGGTAAGGGTTAGGGTTAGGGTTAGGTTTAGGGTTAGGGGACGGGCACGGGAACGGTTTAGGGTACAGGTTAGGGTACGACAACGGTTTAGGGTGAGCGTACGTGTTAGGGTACGGGTTAGTGTTAGCGTACGGGTTAGGATTAGGGGACTGGTGAGGGTAAGGCTTCGGGTAAGGGTTAGGGTTAGGGTTAGGGTTAGGGTTAGGGTTAGGGGACGGGGATGGTTTAGGGTACAGGTTAGGGTACGACAACGGTTTAGGGTGAGCGTACGTGTTGGGGTACGGGTTTTTGTTAGCATACGGGTTAGGATTAGGGGACGGGTGAGGGTAAGGCTTCGGGTAAGGGTTAGGGTTAGGGTTAGGGTTAGGGTTAGGGTTAGGGTTAGGAACGGGGACGGTTTAGGGTACAGGTTAGGGTACGACAACGGTTTAGGGTGAGCATACGTGTTAGGGTACGGGTTAGTGTTAGCGTACGGGTTAGGATTAGGGGACGGGTGAGGGTAAGGCTTCGGGTAAGGGTTAGGGTTAGGGTTAGGGTTAGGGTTAGGGTTTGGGGACGGGGACGGTTTAGGGTACAGGTTAGCGTACGACAACGGTTTAGGGTGAGCGTACGTGTTAGGGTACGGGTTAGTGTTAGCGTACGGTTTAGGATTAGGGGACGGGTGAGTGTAAGGCTTCCGGTATGGGTTAGGGTTAAGGTTAGGGTTAGGGTTAGGGGACGGGGACGGTTTAGGGTACAGGTTAGGGTACGACAACGGTTTAGGGTGAGCGTACGTGTTAGGGTACGGGTTATTGTTAGCGTACGGGTTAGGATTAGGGGATGGGTGAGTGTAAGGCTTCGGGTAAGGGTTAGGGTTAGGGTTAAGTTTATGGTTAGGGGACGGGGACGGGGACGGTTTAGGGTACAGTTTAGGGTACGACAACGGTTTAGGGTGAACGTAAATGTTAAGGTATGGTTTAGTGTTAGCGTACGGGTTAGGATTAGGGGACGGGTGAGGGTAAGGCTTAGGGTAAGGGTTAGGGTTAGGGTTAGGGTTAGGGTTAGGGGACGGGGACGGGGATGGTTTAGGGTACAGGTTAGGGTACGACAACGGTTTAGGGTGAGCGTATGTTTTAGGGTACGGGTTAGTGTTAGCGTACGGGTTAGGATTATGGGACGGGTGAGGGTAAGGCTTCGGGTAAGGGTTAGGGTTAGGGTTAGGGTTAGGGTTAGGGTTAGGGGACGGGGACGGTTTAGGGAACAGGTTAGGGTACGACAACGGTTTAGGGTGAGCGTACGTGTTAGGGTACGGGTTAGTGTTAGTGTACGGGTAAGGATTAGGGGACGGGTGAGTGTAAGGCTTCGGGTAAGGGTTAGGGTTAGGGTTAGGGTTAGGGTTAGGGTTAGGGGACGGGGACGGTTTAGGGTACAGGTTAGGGTACATCTACGGTTTAGGGTGAGCGTACGTGTTAGGGTACGGGTTAGTGTTAGCGTACGGGTTAGGATTAGGGGACGGGTGAGGGTAAGGCTTCGGGGAAGGGTTAGGGTTAGGGTTAGGGTTAGGGTTAGGGTTAGGGGACGGGGACGGTTTAGGGTACAGGTTAGTGTACGACAACGGTTTAGGGTGAGCGTACCTGTTAGGTTACGGGTTAGTGTTAGCGTACGGGTTAGGATTAGGGGACGGGTGAGGGTAAGGCTTCGGGTAAGGGTTAGGGTTAGGGTTAGGGTTAGGGTTAGGGGACCGGGACGGTTTAGGGTACAGGTTAGCGTACGACAACAGTTTAGGCTGAGCGTACGTTTTACGGTATTGGTTAGTGTTAGCGTACGGGTTAGTATTATGGGACGGGTGAGGGTAAGGCTTCGGGTAAGGGTTAGGGTTAGGGTTAGGGTTAGGGGACGGGGACGGTTTAGGGTACAGGTTAGTGTACGACAACGGTTTAGGGTGAGCGTACGTGTTAGGGTACGGGTTAATGTTAGCGTACGGTTTAGGATTAGGGGACGTGTGAGGGTAAGGCTTCGGGTAAGGGTTAGGGTTAGGGTTAGGGTTAGGGTTAGGGTTAGAGGACGGGGACGGTTTAGGGTACAGGTTAGGGTACGACAAAGGTTTAGGGTGAGCGTACGTGTTAGGGTAAGGTTTAGTGTTAGCGTACGGGATAGGAATAGGGGACGGGTGAGGGTAAGGCTTCGGGTAAGGGTTAGGGTTAGGGTTAGGTTTAGGGTTAGGGGACGGGCACGGGGACAGTTTAGGGTACAGGTTAGGGTACGACAACGGTTTAGGGTGAGCGTACGTCTTAGGGTACGGGTTAGTGTTAGCGTACGGGTTAGGATTAGGGGACGGGTGAGGGTAAGGCTTCGGGTAAGGGTTAGGGTTAGGGTTAGGGTTAGGGTTAGGGTTAGGGGACGGGGACGGTTTAGGGTACAGGTTAGAGTACGACAACGGTTTAGGGTGAGCGTACGTGTTAGGGTACGGGTTATTGTTAGCGTACGGGTTAGGATTAGGGGACGGGTGAGGGTAAGGCTTCGGGTAAGGGTTAGGGTTAGGGTTAGGGTTGGGTTAGGGTTAGGGGACGGGGACGGTTTAGGGTACAGTTTAGGGTACGACAACGGTTTAGGGTGAGCGTACGTGTTAGGGTACGGGTTAGTGTTAGCGTACAGGTTAGGATTAGGCGACGGGTGAGGGTAAGGCTTCGGGTAAGGGTTAGGGTTAGGGTTAGGGTTAGGGTTAGGGGACGGGCACGGGGACGGTTTAGGGTACAGGTTAGGGTACGACAACGGTTTATGGTGAGCGTACGTGTTAGGGTACGGGTTAGTGTTAGCGTACGGGTTAGGATTAGGGGACGGGTGAGGGTAAGGCTTCGGGTAAGTTTTAGGGTTAGGCTTAGGGTTAGGTTTAGGGGACGGGGACGGTTTTGGGTACAGGTTAGGGTACGACAACGGTTTAGTGGAGCGTACGTGTTAGGGTACGGGTTAGTGTTAGCGTACGGGTTAGGATTAGGGGACGGGTGAGGTTAAGGCTTCGGGTAAGGGTTAGGGTTAGGGTTAGGGTTAGTGTTAGGGGACGGGGACGGTTTAGGGTACAGGTTAGGGTACGACAACGGTTTAGGTTGAGCGTACCTGTTAGGGTATGGGTTAATTTTAGCGTACGGGTTAGGATTAGGGGACGGGTGAAGGTAAGGTTTCAGGTAAGGGTTCGGGTTAGGGTTAGGGTTAGGGTTAGGGTTAGGCGACGGGGACGGTTTAGCGTACAGGTTAGGGTACGACAACGGTTTAGGGTGAGCGTACGTGTTAAGGTAGGTGTTAGTGTTAGTGTACGGGTTAGGATTAGGGGACGGGTGAGGGTAAGGCTTCGGGTAAGGGTTAGGGTTAGGGTTAGGGTTAGGGTTAGGGTTAGGGGACGGGGACGGTTTAGGGTACAGTTTAGGGTACGACAATGGTTTAGGGTGAGCCTACGTGATAGGGTACGGGTTAGTGTTAGCGTACGGGTTAGGATTAGGGGACGGGTGAGGATAAGGCTTCGGGTAAGGGTTAGGGTTAGGCTTAGGGTTAGGGTTAGGGTTAGGGTTAGCGGACGGGGACCGTTTAGGGTACAGGTTAGGGTACGACAACGGTTTAGGGTGAGCGTACGTGTTAGGGTACGGGTTAGTGTTAGCGTACGGGTTAGGATTAGGGGACGGGTGAGGGTAAGGCTTCGGGTAAGGTTTAGGGTTAGGGTTAGGGTTAGGGTTCGGGGACGGGGACGTTTTAGGGTACAGGTTAGCGTACGACAACGGTTTAGGGTGAGCGTACGTGTTGGGTACGGGTTAGTGTTAGCGTACGGGTTAGGATTAGGGGACGGGTGAGTGTAAGGCTTCCGGTAAGGGTTAGGGTTAGGGTTAGGGTTAGGGTTAGGGGACGGGGACGGTTTAGGGTACAGGTTAGGGTACGACAACGGTTTAGGGTGAGCCTACGTGTTAGGGTACGGGTTAGTGTTAGCGTACGGGTTAGGATTACGGGACGGGTGAGGGTAAGGCTTCGGGTAAGGGTTAGGGTTAGGGTTAGGGTTAGGGTTAGGGTTAGGGGACGGTATAGGGTACAGGTTAGGGTACGACAACGGTTTAGGGTGAGCGTACATGTTAGGGTACGGGTTAGTGTTAGTGTACCGGTTAGGATTAGGGGACGGGTGAGTGTAAGGCTTCGGGTAAGGGTTAGGGTTAGGGTTAGGGTTAGGGTTACAGGACGGGGACGGTTTAGGGTGCAGCTTAGGGTACGACAACGGTTTAGGGTGAGCGTACGTGTTAGGGTACAGGTTAGTGTTAGCGTACGGGTTAGGATTAGGGGACGGGTGAGGGTAAGGCTTCGGGTAAGTGTTAGGGTTAGGGTTAGGGTTAGGGTTAGGGTTTGGGGACGGGGACGGTTTAGGGTACAGGTTAGGTTACGACAACGGTTTAGGGTGAGCGTACGTGTTAGGGTATGGGTTAGTGTTAGCGTACGGGTTAGGATTAGGGGACGGGTGAGGGTAAGGGTTAGGGTTAGGGTTAGGGGACGGGGACGGGGACGGTTTAGGGTACAGGTTAGGGTACGTCAACGGTTTAGGGTGAGCGTACGTGTTATGGTACGGGTTAGTGTTAGGGTACGGGTTAGGATTACGGGACGGGTGAGGGTAAGGCTTCGGGTAAGGGTTAGGGTTAGGGTTAGGGTTAGGGTTAGGGTTAGGGGACGGGGACGGTTTAGGGTACAGGTTAGGGTACGACAACGGTTTAGGGTGAGCATACGTGTTAGGGTACGGTTTAGTGTTAGCGTACAGGTTAGGATTAGGGGACGGGTGAGGGTAAGGCTTCGGGTAAGGGTTAGGGTTAGGTTTAGGGTTAGGGTTAGGGTTAGGGGATGGTGACGGGTTAGGGTACAGGTTAGGGTACGACAACGGTTGAGGGGAGCGTACGTGTTAGGGAACGGGTTAGTGTTAGCGTACGAGTTAGGATTAGGGGACGGGTGAGGGTAAGGCTTCGGGTAAGGGTTAGGGTTAGGGTTAGGGTTAGGGTTAGGGGACGGGGACGGTTTAGGGTACAGGTTAGGGTACGACAACGGTTTAGGGTGAGCGTACGTGTTACGGTACGGTTTAGTGTTAGCGTACGGGTTAGGATTAGGGGACGGGTGAGGGTAAGGCTTCGGGTAAGGGTTAGGGTTAGGGTTAGTGTTAGGGGACGGGGACGGGGACGGTTTAGGGTACAGGTTAGGGTACGTCAACGGTTTAGGGTGAGCGTACGTGTTAGGGTACGGGTTAGTGTTAGCGTACGGGTTAGGATTAGGGGACGGGTGAGGGTAAGGCTTCGGGTAAGGGTTAGGGTTAGGGTTAGGGTTAGGGTTAGGGTTAGGGGACGGGGACGGTTTAGGGTACAGGTTAGGGTACGACAACAGTTTAGGCTGAGCGTACGTTTTACGGTACGGGTTAGTGTTAGCGTACGGGTT
>NW_028322253.1:5250000-5252500 GCF_059928025.1 Delphinapterus leucas
GGGTAAGGCTTCGGGTAAGGGTTAGGGTTAGGGATAGGGTTAGGGATAGGGGACGGGGACGGTTTAGGGTACAGGTTAGGGTACGACAACGGTTTATTGTGAGCGTACGTGTTAGGGTACGGGTTAGTGTTAGCGTACGGGTTAGGATTAGGGGACGTGTGAGGGTAAGGCTTCGGGTAAGGGTTAGGGTTAGGTTTAGGGTTAGGGTTAGGGGACGGGGACGGGGACGGTTTAGGGTACAGGTTAGGGTACGTCAACGGTTTAGGTTGAGGGTACGTGTTTGGGTACGGGTTAGTGTTAGCTTACGGGTTAGGATTAGGGGACGGGTGAGGGTAAGGCTTCGGGTAAGGGATAGGGTTAGGGTTAGGGTTAGGGTTAGGGGACGGGGACGGTTTAGGGTACCGGTTAGGGTACGACAACTGTTTAGGTTGAGCGTACGTGTTAGGGTACTGGTTAGTGTTAGCGTACGGGTTAGGATTAGGGGACGGGTGAGGGTAAGGCTTCGGGTTAGGGTTAGGTTTAGGGTTAGGGTTAGGGGACGGGGAAGGTTTATTGTACAGGTTATGGTACGACAACGATTTAGGGTTAGCGTACGTGTTAGGGTACGGGTTAGTGTTAGTGTACGGGTTAGGATTAGGGGACGGGTGAGGGTAAGGCTTCGGGTAAGGGTTAGGGTTAGGGTTAGGGTTAGGGTTAGGGTTAGGGGACGGGGACGGTTTAGGTTACAGGCTAGGGTACGACAACGGTTTAGGGTGAGCGTACGTGTTAGGGTACGGGTTAGTGTTAGCGTACGGGTTAGGATTAGGGGACGGGTGAGTGTAAGGCTTCGGGTAAGGGTTAGGGTTAGGGTTAGGGTTAGGGTTAGGGGACGGGGACGGTTTAGGGTACAATTTAGGGTACGACAACGGTTTAGGGTGAGCGTACGTGTTAGGGTACAGGTTAGTGATAGCGTACGGGTTAGAATTAGGGGACGGGTGAGGGTAAGGCTTCGGGATAGGGTTAGGTTTAGGGTTAGGGTTAGGGTTAGGGTTAGGGGACGGGCACGGGGACGGTTTAGGGTACAGGATAGTGTACGACAACGGTTTAGGGTGAGCGTACCTGTTAGGGTACGGGTTAGTGTTAGCGTACGGGTTAGGATTAGGGGACGGGTGAGGGTAAGGCTTCGGGTAAGGGTTAGGGTTAGGGTTAGGGTTAGGGTTAGGGGACGGGGACGGGGACGGTTTAGGGTACAGGTTAGGGTACGACAACGGTTTAGGGTGAGCGTACGTGTTAGGTTACGGGTTAGTGTTAGCGTACGGGTAAGGATTAGGGGACGGGTGAGGGTAAGGCTTCGGGATAGGGTTAGGGTTAGGGTTAGGGTTAGGGTTAGGGTTAGGGGACGGGCACGGGGACGGTTTAGGGTACAGGTTAGTGTACGACAACGGTTTAGGGTGAGCGTACGTGTTAGGGTACGGGTTAGTGTTAGCGTACGGGTTAGGATTAGGGGACGGGTGAGGGTAAGGCTTCGGGTAAGGGTTAGGGTTAGGGTTAGGGTTACGGTTAGGGGACGGGGTAGGTTTAGGGTACAGGTTAGTGTACGACAACGATTTAGGGTGAGCGTACGTGTTAGGGTACGGGTTAGTGTTAGTGTACGGGTTAGGATTAGGGGAGGGATGAGGGTAAGGCTTCGGGTAAGGGTTAGGGTTAGGGTTAGGGTTAGGGTTAGGGGACGGGCACGGGGACGGTTTAGGCTACAGGTTAGGGTACGACAACGGTTTATGGTGAGCGTACGTGTTAGGGTACGGGTTAGTGTTAGCGTACGGGTTAGGATTAGGGGACGGGTGAGGGTAAGGCTTCGGGTAAGGGTTAGGGTTAGGGTTAGGGTTAGGTTTAGGGGACGGGGACGGTTTAGGGTACAGGTTAGGGTACGACAACGGTTTAGGGGAGCGTACGTGTTAGGGTACGGGTTAGTTTTAGCGTACGGGTTAGGATTAGGGGACGGGTGAGGGTAAGGCTTCGGGTAAGGGTTAGGGTTAGGGTTAGGGTTAGGGTTAGGGTTAGGGGACAGGGACGGTTTAGGGTACAGGTTAGGGCACGACAAAGGTTTAGGATGAGCGTACGTGTTAGGGTACGGGTTAGTGTTAGCGTACGGGTTAGGATTAGGGGACGGGTGAGGGTAAGGCATCGGGTAAGGGTTAGGGTTAGGGTTAGGGTTAGGGTTTGGGGACGGGGACGGTTTAGGGTACAGTTTACGGTACGACAACGGTTTAGGGTGAGCGTACGTGTTAGGGTACGGGTTAGTGTTAGCGTACGGGTTAGGATTAGGGGACGGGTGAGTGTAAGGCTTCCAGTAAGGGTTAGGGTTAGGGTTAGGGGACGGGGACGGTTTAGGGTACAGGTTAGGGTACGACAACGGTTTAGGGTGAGCGTACGTGTTAGGGTACAGGTTAGTGTTAGCGTACGGGTTAGGATTAGGGGACGGGTCAGGGTAAGGCTTCGGGTAAGGGTTGGGTTAGGGTTA
>NW_028322253.1:5260000-5262500 GCF_059928025.1 Delphinapterus leucas
GTACGGGTTAGGATTAGGGGACCGGTGAGGGTAAGGCTTCGGGTAAGGGTTAGGGTTAGGGTTAGGGTTAGGGTTAGGGGACGGGGACGGTTTAGGGTACAGGTTAGGGTACGACAACGGTTTAGGGTGAGCGTACGAGTTAGGGTACGGGTTAGTGTTAGCGTACGGGTTAGGATTAGGGGACGGGTGAGGGTAAGGCTTCGGGTAAGGGTTAGGGTTAGGTTTAGTGTTAGGGGACGGGGACGGGGATGGTTTAGGGTACAGGTTAGGGTACGTCAACGGTTTAGGGTGAGCGTACGTGTTAGGGTACGGGTTAGTGTTAGCGTACGGGTTAGGATTAGGGGACGGGTGAGGGTAAGGCTTCGGGTAAGGGTTAGGGTTAGGGTTAGGGTTAGGGTTAGGGTTAGGGGACGGGGACGGTTTAGGGTACAGGTTAGGGTACGACAACAGTTTAGGCTGAGCGTACGTTTTACGGTACGGGTTAGTGTTAGCGTACGGGTTAGGATTATGGGAAGGGTGAGGGTAAGGCTTCGGGTAAGGTTTAGGGTTAGGGTTAGGGTTAGGGTTAGGGGACGGGGACGGGGACGGTTTAGGGTACAGGTTAGGGTACGACAACGGTTTAGGGTGAGCGTACGTGTTAGGGTACGGGTTAGTGTAAGCGTACGGTTTAGGATTAGGGGACGGGTGAGGGTAAGGCTTCGGGTAAGGGTTAGGGTTAGGGTTAGGGTTAGGGTTAGTGTTAGAGGACCGGGAAGGTTTAGGGTACAGGTTAGGGTACGACAAAGGTTTAGGGTGAGCGTACGTGTTAGGGTAGGGGTTAGTGTTAGCGTACGGGTTAGGAATAGGGGACGGGTGAGGGTAAGGCTTCGGGTAAGGGTTAGGGTTAGGGTTAGGGTTAGGGTTCGGGGACGGGGACGTTTTAGGGTACAGTTTAGCGTACGACAACCGTTTAGGGTGAGCGTACGTGTTAGGGTACGGGTTAGTGTTAGCGTACGGGTTAGGATTAGGGGACGGATGAGTGTAAGGCTTCCGGTAAGGGTTAGGGTTAGGGTTAGGGTTAGGGTTAGGGGACGGGGACGGTTTAGGGTACAGGTTAGGGTACGACAACGGTTTAGGGTGAGCGTACATGTTAGGGTACGGGTTAGTGTTAGCGTACGGGTTAGGATTAGGGGACGGGTGAGTGTAAGGCTTCGGGTAAGTGTTAGGGTTAGGGTTAGGGTTAGGGTTAGGGTTAGAGGACGGGGACGGTTTAGGGTGCAGGTTAGGGTACGACAAAGGTTTAGGGTGAGCGTACGTGTTAGCGTACGGGTTAGTGTTACCGTACGGGATAGGATTAGGGGACGGGTGAGGGTAAGGCTTCCGGTAAGGGTTAGGGTTAGGGTTAGGTTTAGGGTTAGGGGACGGGCACGGGAACGGTTTAGGGTACAGGTTAGGGTACGACAACGGTTTAGGGTGAGCGTACGTGTTAGGGTACGGGTTAGTGTTAGCGTACGGGTTAGGATTAGGGGACGGGTGAGGGTAAGGCTTCGGGTAAGGGTTAGGGTTAGGGTTAGGGTTAGGGTTAGGGTTAGGGTTAGGGGACGGGGATGGTTTAGGGTACAGGTTAGGGTACGACAACGGTTTAGGGTGAGCGTACGTGTTAGGGTACGGGTTTTTGTTAGCATACGGGTTAGGATTAGGGGACGGGTGAGGGTAAGGCTTCGGGTAAGGGTTAGGGTTAGGGTTAGGGTTAGGGTTAGGGTTAGGGGACGGGGACGGTTTAGGGTACAGGTTAGGGTACGACAACAGTTTAGGCTGAGCGTACGTTTTACGGTACGGGTTAGTGTTAGCGTACGGGTTAGGATTAAGGGAAGGGTGAGGGTAAGGCTTCGGGTAAGGTTTAGGGTTAGGGTTAGGGTTAGGGTTAGGGGACGGGGACGGGGACGGTTTAGGGTACATGTTAGGGTACGTCAACGGTTTAGGGTGAGCGTACGTGTTAGGGTACGGGTTAGTGTTAGCGTACGGGTTAGGATTAGGGGACGGGTGAGGGTAAGGCTTCGGGTAAGGGTTAGGGTTAGGGTTAGGGTTAGGGTTAGGGTTAGGGGACGGGGACGGTTTAGGGTACAGGTTAGGGTACGACAACAGTTTAGGCTGAGCGTACGTTTTACGGTACGGGTTAGTGTTAGCGTACGGGTTAGGATTATGGGAAGGGTGAGGGTAAGGCTTCGGGTAAGGTTTAGGGTTAGGGTTAGGGTTAGGGTTAGGGGACGGGGACGGGGACGGTTTAGGGTACAGGTTAGGGTACGACAACGGTTTAGGGTGAGCGTACGTGTTAGGGTACGGGTTAGTGTAAGCGTACGGTTTAGGATTAGGGGACGGGTGAGGGTAAGGCTTCGGGTAAGGGTTAGGGTTAGGGTTAGGGTTAGGGTTCGGGGACGGGGACGTTTTAGGGTACAGGTTAGCGTACGACAACGGTTTAGGGTGAGCGTACGTGTTAGGGTACGGGTTAGTGTTAGCGTAC
>NW_028322253.1:5267500-5275000 GCF_059928025.1 Delphinapterus leucas
GTGAGGGTAAGGCTTCGGGTAAGGGATAGGGTTAGGGTTAGGGTTAGGGTTAGGGGACGGGGACGGTTTAGGGTACCGGTTAGGGTACGACAACTGTTTAGGTTGAGCGTACGTGTTAGGGTACTGGTTAGTGTTAGCGTACGGGTTAGGATTAGTGGACGGGTGAGGGTAAGGCTTCGGGTAAGGGTTAGGGTTAGGTTTAGGGTTAGGGTTAGGGGACGGGGAAGGTTTAGGGTACAGGTTATGGTACGACAACGATTTAGGGTTAGCGTACGTGTTAGGGTACGGGTTAGTGTTAGTGTACGGGTTAGGATTAGGGGACGGGTGAGGGTAAGGCTTCGGGTAAGGGTTAGGGTTAGGGTTAGGGTTAGGGTTAGGGTTAGGGGACGGGGACGGTTTAGGTTACAGGCTAGGGTACGACAACGGTTTAGGGTGAGCGTACGTGTTAGGGTACGGGTTAGTGTTAGCGTACGGGTAAGGATTAGGGGACGGGTGAGTGTAAGGCTTCGGGTAAGGGTTAGGGTTAGGGTTAGGGTTAGGGTTAGGGGACGGGGACGGTTTAGGGTACAAGTTAGGGTACGACAACGGTTTAGGGTGAGCGTACGTGTTAGGGTACAGGTTAATGATAGCGTACGGGTTAGAATTAGGGGACGGGTGAGGGTAAGGCTTCGGGATAGGGTTAGGTTTAGGGTTAGGGTTAGGGTTAGGGTTAGGGGACGGGCACGGGGACGGTTTAGGGTACAGGATAGTGTACGACAACGGTTTAGGGTGAGCGTACCTGTTAGGGTACGGGTTAGTGTTAGCGTACGGGTTAGGATTAGGGGACGGGTGAGGGTAAGGCTTCAGGTAAGGGTTAGGGTTAGGGTTAGGGTTAGGGTTAGGGGACGGGGAAGGTTTAGGGTACAGGTTAGGGTACGACAACGATTTAGGGTGAGCGTAGGTGTTAGGGTACGGGTTAGTGTTAGTGTACGGGTTAGGATTAGGTGACTGGTGAGGGTAAGGCTTTGGGTAAGGGTTAGGGTTATGGTTAGGGTTAGTGGACGGGCACGGGGACGGTTTAGGGTACAGGTTAGGGTACGACAACGGTTTATGTTGAGCGTACGTGTTAGGGTACGGGTTAGTGTTAGCGTACGGGTTACGATTAGGGGACGGGTGAGGGTAAGGCTTCGGGTAAGGGTTAGGGTTAGGGTTAGGGTTAGGTTTAGGGGACGGGGACGGTTTAGGGTACAGGTTAGGGTACGACAACGGTTTAGGGGAGCGTACGTGTTAGGGTACGGGTTAGTTTTAGCGTACGGTTTAGGATTAGGGGACGGGTGAGGGTAAGGCTTCGGGTAAGGGTTAGGGTTAGTGTTAGGGTTAGGGTTAGGGTTAGGGGACAGGGACGGTTTAGGGTACAGGTTAGGGTACGACAACGGTTTAGGGTGAGCGTACGTGTTAGGGTACGGGTTAGTGTTAGCGTACGGGTTAGGATTAGGTGACGGGTGAGGGTAAGGCATCGGGTAAGGGTTAGGGTTAAGGTTAGGGTTAGGGTTTGGGGACGGGGACGGTTTAGGGTACAGTTTAGGGTACGACAACGGTTTAGGGTGAGCATACGTGTTAGGGTACGGGTTAGTGTTAGCGTACGGGTTAGGATTAGGGGACGGGTGAGGGTAAGGCTTCGGGTAAGGGTTAGGGTTAGGTTTAGGGTTAGGGTTAGGGGACGGGGATGGGGACGGTTTAGGGTACAGGTTAGGGTACGTCAACGGTTTAGGGTGAGCGTACGTGTTAGGTTACGGGTTAGTGTTAGCGTACGGGTAAGGATTAGGGGACGGGTGAGGGTAAGGCTTCGGGATAGGGTTAGGGTTAGGGTTAGGGTTAGGGTTAGGGTTAGGGGACGGGCACGGGGATGGTTTAGGGTACAGGTTAGTGTACGACAACGGTTTAGGGTGAGCGTACGTGTTAGGGTACGGGTTAGTGTTAGCGTACGGGTTAGGATTAGGGGACGGGTGAGGGTAAGGCTTCGGGTAAGGGTTAGGGTTAGGGTTAGGGTTACGGTTAGGGGACGGGGTAGGTTTAGGGTACAGGTTAGTGTACGACAACGATTTAGGGTGAGCGTACGTGTTAGGGTACGGGTTAGTGTTAGTGTACGGGTTAGGATTAGGGGACGGATGAGGGTAAGGCTTCGGGTAAGGGTTAGGGTTAGGGTTAGGGTTAGGGTTAGGGGACGGGCACGGGGACGGTTTAGGCTACAGGTTAGGGTACGACAACGGTTTATGGTGAGCGTACGTGTTAGGGTACGGGTTAGTGTTAGCGTACGGGTTAGGATTAGGGGACGGGTGAGGGTAAGGCTTCGGGTAAGGGTTAGGGTTAGGGTTAGGGTTAGGTTTAGGGGACGGGGACGGTTTAGGGTACAGGTTAGGGTACGACAACGGTTTAGGGGAGCGTACGTGTTAGGGTACGGGTTAGTTTTAGCGTACGGGTTAGGATTAGGGGACGGGTGAGGGTAAGGCTTCGGGTAAGGGTTAGGGTTAGGGTTAGGGTTAGGGTTAGGGTTAGGGGACAGGGACGGTTTAGGGTACAGGTTAGGGTACGACAAAGGTTTAGGATGAGCGTACGTGTTAGGGTACGGGTTAGTGTTAGCGTACGGGTTAGGATTAGGGGACGGGTGAGGGTAAGGCATCGGGTAAGGGTTAGGGTTAGGGTTAGGGTTAGGGTTTGGGGACGGGGACGGTTTAGGGTACAGTTTACGGTACGACAACGGTTTAGGGTGAGCGTACGTGTTAGGGTACGGGTTAGTGTTAGCGTACGGGTTAGGATTAGGGGACGGGTGAGTGTAAGGCTTCCAGTAAGGGTCAGGGTTAGGGTTAGGGGACGGGGACGGTTTAGGGTACACGTTAGGGTACGACAACGGTTTAGGGTGAGCGTACGTGTTAGGGTACAGGTTAGTGTTAGCGTACGGGTTAGGATTAGGGGACGGGTCAGGGTAAGGCTTCGGGTAAGGGTTGGGTTAGGGTTAGGGTTAGGGCTAGGGGACGGGGACGGTTTAGGGTACAGGTTAGGGTACGACAATGGTTTAGGATGAGCGTACGTGTTAGGGTACGGGTTAGTGTTAGCGTACGGGTTAGGATTAGGGGACGGGTGAGGGTAAGGCTTCGGGTAAGGGTTAGGGTTAGGGTTAGGGTTAGGGTTAGGGTTAGGGGACGGGGACGGTTTAGGGTACAGGTTAGGGTACGACAATGGTTTAGGATGAGCGTACGTGTTAGGGTACGGGTTAGTGTTAGCGTACGGGTTAGGATTAGGGGACGGGTGAGGGTAAGGCTTCGGGTAAGGTTTAGGGTTAGGGTTAGGGTTAGGGTTAGGGTTAGGGGACGGGGAAGGTTTAGGGTACAGGTTAGGGTACGACAACGGTTTAGGGTGAGCGTACGTGTTAGGATACTGGTTAGTGTTAGCGTACGGGTTAGGATTAGGGGACGGGTGAGGGTAAGGCTTCGGGTAAGGGTTAGGGTTAGGGTTAGGTTTAGGGTTAGGGTTAGGGTTTGGGGATGGGGACGGTTTAGGGTACAGGTTAGGTTACGACAACGGTTTAGGGGAGCATACGTGTTAGGGTACGGGTTAGTGTTAGCGTACGGGTTAGGATTAGGGGACGGGTGAGGGTAAGGCTTCGGGTAAGGGTTAGGGTTAGGGTTAGGGTTAGGGTTAGGGTTAGGGTTAGGGGACGGGGACGGGGACGGTTTGGGGTACAGGTTAGGGTACGTCAACGGTTTAGGGTGAGCGTACATGTTAGGGTATGGTTTAGTGTTAGCGTACGGGTTAGGATTAGGGGACGGGTGAGGGTACGGCTTTGGGTAAGGGTTAGGGTTAGTTTTAGGGTTAGGGTTAGGGGACGGGGACTGTTTAGGGTACAGGTTAGGGTACGACAACGGTTTAGGGTGAGTGTACGTTTTAGGGTATGGTTTAGTGTTAGCGCACGGGTTAGGATTATGGGACGGGTGAGGGTAAGGCTTCGGGTAAGGGTTACGGTTAGGGTTAGGCTTAGGGTTAGGGTTAGGGTTAGGGGACGGGGACGGTTTAGGGTACAGGTTAGGGTATGACAACGGTTTAGGGTGAGCGTACGTGTTAGGGTACGGGTTAGAGTTAGCGTACGGGTTAGGATTAGGGAACGGGTGAGGGTAAGGCTTCGGGTAAGGGTTAGGGTTAGGGTTAGGGTTAGAGGACGGGGACGGTTTAGGGTACAGGTTAGGGTACGACAACGGTTTAGGGTGAGCGTACGTGTTAGGGTACGGGTTAGTGTTAGCGTACGGGATAGGATTAGGGGACGGGTGAGGGAAGGCTTCGAGTAAGGGTTAGTGTTAGGGTTCGGTTTAGGGTTAGGGGACGGGCACGGGGACGGTTTAGGGTACAGTTTAGGGTACGACAACGGTTTAGGGTGAGCGTACGTGTTAGGGTACGGGTTAGTGTTAGCGTACGGGTTAGGATTAGGGGACGGGTGAGGGTAAGGCTTCGGGTAAGGATTAGGGTTAGGGTTAGGGTTAGGTTTAGGGTTAGGGTTAGGGTTAGGGGACCGGGACGGTTTAGGGTACAGGTTAGGGTACGACAACGGTTTAGGGTGAGCGTACGTGTTAGAGTACGGGTTAGGATTAGGGGACGGGAGAGGGTAAGGCTTCGGGTAAGGGTTAGGGTTAGGTTTAGGTTTAGGGTTAGGGGACGGGGACGGGGACTGTTTAGGGTACAGGTTAGGGTACGACAACGGTTTAGGGTGAGCGTACGTGTTAGGGTACGGGTCAGTGTTAGCGTACGGATTAGGATTAGGGGACGGGTGAGGGTAAGGCTTCGGGTAAGGGTTAGGGTTAGGGTTAGGTTTAGGGTTAGGGTTAGGGGACGGGGACGGTTTAGGGTACAGCTTAGGGTACGACAACGGTTTAGGGTGAGCGTACGTTTTAGGGTACGGTTTAGTGTTAGCGTACGGGTTAGGATTAAAGGACGGTTGAGGGTAAGGCTTCGTGTAAGGGTTAGGGTTAGGGTTAGGGTTAGGGTTAGGGTTAGGGGACGGGGACGGTTTAGGGTACAGGTTAGGGTACGACAACGGTTTAGGGTGAGCGTACGTGTTGGGGTACGGGTTAGTGTTAGTGTACGGGTAAGGATTAGGGGACGGGTGAGTGTAAGGCTTCGGGTAAGGGTTAGGGTTAGGGTTAGGGTTAGGGTTAGGGTTAGGCTTAGGGGACGGGGACGGTTTAGGGTACAGGTTAGGGTACATCAACGGTTTAGGGTGAGCATACGTGTTAGGGTATGGGTTAGTGTTAGCGTACGGGTTAGGATTAGGGGACGGGTGAGGGTAAGGCTTCGGGTAAGGGTTAGGGTTAGGGTTAGGGTTAGGGTTAGGGGACGGGGACGGTTTAGGGTACAGGTTAGCGTACGACAACAGTTTAGGCTGAGCGTACGTTTTACGGTATTGGTTAGTGTTAGCGTACGGGTTAGTATTATGGGACGGGTGAGGGTAAGGCTTCGGGTAAGGGTTAGGGTTAGGGTTAGGGTTAGGGTTAGGGGACGGGGACGGTTTAGGGTACAGGTTAGTGTACGACAACGGTTTAGGGTGAGCGTACGTGTTAGGGTACGGGTTAATGTTAGCGTACGGTTTAGGATTAGGGGACGTGTGAGGGTAAGGCTTCGGGTAAGGGTTAGGGTTAGGGTTAGGGTTAGGGTTAGGGTTAGAGGACGGGGACGGTTTAGGGTACAGGTTAGGGTACGACAAAGGTTTAGGGTGAGCGTACGTGTTAGGGTACGGTTTAGTGTTAGCGTACGGGATAGGAATAGGGGACGGGTGAGGGTAAGGCTTCGGGTAAGGGTTAGGGTTAGGGTTAAGTTTAGGGTTAGGGGACGGGCACGGGGACAGTTTAGGGTACAGGTTAGGGTACGACAACGGTTTAGGGTGAGCGTACGTGTTAGGGTACGGGTTAGTGTTAGCGTACGGGTTAGGATTAGGGGACGGGTGAGGGTAAGGCTTCGGGTAAGGGTTAGGGTTAGTGTTAGGGTTAGGGTTAGGGTTAGGGGACGGGGACGGTTTAGGGTACAGGTAAGATTACGACAACGGTTTAGGGTGAGCGTACGTGTTAGGGTACGGGTTAGTGTTAGCGTACGGGTTAGGATTAGGGGACGGGTGAGGTTAAGGCTTCGGGTAAGGGTTAGGGTTGGGTTAGGGTTAGGGTTAGGGGACGGGCATGGTTTAGGGTTCAGGTTAGGGTACGACAACGGTTTAGGGTGAGCGTACGTGTTAGGGTACGGGTTAGTGTTAGCGTACGGGTTAGGATTAGGGGACGGGTGAGGGTAAGGTTTAGGGTTAGGGTTAGGGGACGGGGACGGGAACGGTTTAGGGTACAGGTTAGGGTACGTCAACGGTTTAGGGTGAGCGTACGTGTTATGGTACGGGTTAGTGTTAGGGTACGGGTTAGGATTAGGGGACGGGTGAGGGTAAGGCTTCGGGTAAGGGTTAGGGTTAGGGTTAGGGTTAGGGTTAGGGTTAGGGGATGGGGACGGGTTAGGGTACAGGTTAGGGTACGACAACGGTTTAGGGGAGCGTACGTGTTAGGGTACGGGTTAGTGTTAGCGTACGGGTTAGGATTAGGGGACGGGTGAGGGTAAGGCTTCGGGTAAGTGTTAGGGTTAGGGTTAGGGTTAGGGGACGGGGACGCTTTAGGGTACAGGTTAGGGTACAACAACGGTTTAGGGTGAGCGTACGTGTTAGGGTACGGGTTAGTGTTAGCGTACGGGTTAGGATTAGGGGACGGGTGAGTGTAAGGCTTCGCGTAAGGGTTAGGGTTAGGTTTAGGTTTAGGGTTAGGGTTAGAGGACGGGGACGGTTTAGGGTGCAGCTTAGGGTACGACAACGGTTTAGGGTGAGCGTACGTGTTAGGGTACTGGTTAGTGTTAGCGTACGGGTTAGGATTAGGGGACGGGTGAGGGTAAGGCTTCGGGTAAGTGTTAGGGTTAGGGTTAGGGTTAGGGTTAGGGTTTGGGGATGGGGACGGTTTAGGGTACAGGTTAGGTTACGACAACGGTTTAGGGTGAGCGTACGTGTTAGGGTACGGGTTAGTGTTAGCGTACGGGTTAGGATTAGGGGACGGGTGAGGGTAAGGCTTCGGGTAAGGGTTAGGGTTAGGGTTGGGTTAGGGTTAGGGTTAGGGGACGGGCATGGTTTAGGGTTCAGGTTAGGGTACGACAACGGTTTAGGGTGAGCGTACGTGTTAGGGTACGGGTTAGTGTTAGCGTACGGGTTAGGATTAGGGGACGGGTGAGGGTAAGGTTTAGGGTTAGGGTTAGGGGACGGGGACGGGAACGGTTTAGGGTACAGTTTAGGGTACGTCAACGGTTTAGGGTGAGCGTACGTGTTATGGTCCGGGTTAGTGTTAGGGTACGGGTTAGGATTAGGGGACGGGTGAGGGTAAGGCTTCGGGTAAGTGTTAGGGTTAGGGTTAGGGTTAGGGTTAGGGTTAGGGGATGGGGACGGGTTAGGGTACAGGTTAGGGT
>NW_028322253.1:5280000-5287500 GCF_059928025.1 Delphinapterus leucas
TACGGGTTAGTGTTAGCGTACGGGTTAGGATTAGGGGACGGGTGAGGGTAAGGCTTCGGGTAAGGGTTAGGGTTAGGGTTAGGGTTAGGGTTAGGGGACGGGGACGGTTTAGGGTACAGGTTAGCGTACGACAACAGTTTAGGCTGAGCGTACGTTTTACGGTATTGGTTAGTGTTAGCGTACGGGTTAGTATTATGGGACGGGTGAGGGTAAGGCTTCGGGTAAGGGTTAGGGTTAGGGTTAGGGTTAGGGTTAGGGGACGGGGACGGTTTAGGGTACAGGTTAGTGTACGACAACGGTTTAGGGTGAGCGTACGTGTTAGGGTACGGGTTAATGTTAGCGTACGGTTTAGGATTAGGGGACGTGTGAGGGTAAGGCTTCGGGTAAGGGTTAGGGTTAGGGTTAGGGTTAGGGTTAGGGTTAGAGGACGGGGACGGTTTAGGGTACAGGTTAGGGTACGACAAAGGTTTAGGGTGAGCGTACGTGTTAGGGTACGGTTTAGTGTTAGCGTACGGGATAGGAATAGGGGACGGGTGAGGGTAAGGCTTCGGGTAAGGGTTAGGGTTAGGGTTAGGTTTAGGGTTAGGGGACGGGCACGGGGACAGTTTAGGGTACAGGTTAGGGTACGACAACGGTTTAGGGTGAGCGTACGTGTTAGGGTACGGGTTAGTGTTAGCGTACGGGTTAGGATTAGGGGACGGGTGAGGGTAAGGCTTCGGGTAAGGGTTAGGGTTAGGGTTAGGGTTAGGGTTAGGGTTAGGGGACGGGGACGGTTTAGGGTACAGGTAAGAGTACGACAACGGTTTAGGGTGAGCGTACGTGTTAGGGTACGGGTTATTGTTAGCGTACGGGTTAGGATTAGGGGACGGGTGAGGGTAAGGCTTCGGGTAAGGGTTAGGGTTAGGGTTAGGGTTGGGTTAGGGTTAGGGGATGGGGACGGTTTAGGGTACAGTTTAGGGTACGACAACGGTTTAGGGTGAGCGTACGTGTTAGGGTACGGGTTAGTGTTAGCGTACGGTTTAGGATTAGGGGACGGGTGAGGGTAAGGCTTCGGGTAAGGGTTAGGGTTAGGGTTAGGGTTAGGGTTAGGGGACGGGCACGGGGACGGTTTAGGGTACAGGTTAGGGTACGACAACGGTTTATGGTGAGCGTACGTGTTAGGGTACGGGTTAGTGTTAGCGTACGGGTTAGGATTAGGGGACGGGTGAGGGTAAGGCTTCGGGTAAGGGTTAGGGTTAGGGTTAGGGTTAGGTTTAGGGGACGGGGACGGTTTTGGGTACAGGTTAGGGTACGACAACGGTTTAGTGGAGCGTACGTGTTAGGGTACGGGTTAGTGTTAGCGTACGGGTTAGGATTAGGGGACGGGTGAGGTTAAGGCTTCGGGTAAGGGTTAGGGTTGGGTTAGGGTTAGGGTTAGGGGACGGGCATGGTTTAGGTTTCAGGTTAGGGTACGACAACGGTTTAGGGTGAGCGTACGTGTTAGGGTACGGGTTAGTGTTAGCGTACGGGTTAGGATTAGGGGACGGGTGAGGGTAAGGTTTAGGGTTAGGGTTAGGGGACGGGGACGGGAACGGTTTAGGGTACAGGTTAGGGTACGTCAACGGTTTAGGGTGAGCGTACGTGTTATGGTACGGGTTAGTGTTAGGGTACGGGTTAGGATTAGGGGACGGGTGAGGGTAAGGCTTCGGGTAAGGGTTAGGGTTAGGGTTAGGGTTAGGGTTAGGGTTAGGGGATGGGGACGGGTTAGGGTACAGGTTAGGGTACGACAACGGTTTAGGGGAGCGTACGTGTTAGGGTACGGGTTAGTGTTAGCGTACGGGTTAGGATTAGGGGACGGGTGAGGGTAAGGCTTCGGGTAAGGGTTAGGGTTAGGGTTAGGGTTAGGGTTAGGGTTAGGGGACGGGGACGATTTAGGGTACAGGTTAGGGTACAACAACGGTTTAGGGTGAGCGTACGTGTTAGGGTACGGGTTAGTGTTAGCGTACGGGTTAGGATTAGGGGACGGGTGAGTGTAAGGCTTCGCGTAAGGGTTAGGGTTAGGTTTAGGTTTAGGGTTAGGGTTAGAGGACGGGGACGGTTTAGGGTGCAGCTTAGGGTACGACAACGGTTTAGGGTGAGCGTACGTGTTAGGGTACTGGTTAGTGTTAGCGTACGGGTTAGGATTAGGGGACGGGTGAGGGTAAGGCTTCGGGTAAGTGTTAGGGTTAGGGTTAGGGTTAGGGTTAGGGTTTGGGGATGGGGACGGTTTAGGGTACAGGTTAGGTTACGACAACGGTTTAGGGTGAGCGTACGTGTTAGGGTACGGGTTAGTGTTAGCGTACGGGTTAGGATTAGGGGACGGGTGAGGGTAAGGCTTCGGGTAAGGGTTAGGGTTAGGGTTGGGTTAGGGTTAGGGTTAGGGGACGGGCATGGTTTAGGGTTCAGGTTAGGGTACGACAACGGTTTAGGGTGAGCGTACGTGTTAGGGTACGGGTTAGTGTTAGCGTACGGGTTAGGATTAGGGGACGGGTGAGGGTAAGGTTTAGGGTTAGGGTTAGGGGACGGGGACGGGAACGGTTTAGGGTACAGTTTAGGGTACGTCAACGGTTTAGGGTGAGCGTACGTGTTATGGTCCGGGTTAGTGTTAGGGTACGGGTTAGGATTAGGGGACGGGTGAGGGTAAGGCTTCGGGTAAGTGTTAGGGTTAGGGTTAGGGTTAGGGTTAGGGTTAGGGGATGGGGACGGGTTAGGGTACAGGTTAGGGTACGACAACGGTTTAGGGGAGCGTACGTGTTAGGGTACGGATTAGTGTTAGCGTACGGGTTAGGATTAGGGGACGGGTGAGGGTAAGGCTTCGGGTAAGGGTTAGGGTTAGGGTTAGGGTTAGGGTTAGGGGACGGGGACGGTTTAGGGTACAGGTTAGGGTACGACAACGGTTTAGGGTGAGCGTACGTGTTAGGGTACGGGTTAGTGTTAGCGTACGGTTTAGGATTAGGGGACGGGTGAGGGTAAGGCTTCGGGTAAGGGTTAGGGTTAGGTTTAGTGTTAGGGGACGGGGACGGGGACGGTTTAGGGTACAGGTTAGGGTACGTCAACGGTTTAGTGTGAGCGTACGTGTTAGGGTACGGGTTAGTGTTAGCGTACGGGTTAGGATTAGGGGACGGGTGAGGGTAAGGCTTCGGGTAAGGGTTAGGGTTAGGGTTAGGGTTAGGGTTAGGGTTAGGGGACGGGGACGGTTTAGGGTACAGGTTAGGGTACGACAACAGTTTAGGCTGAGCGTACGTTTTACGGTACGGGTTAGTGTTAGCGTACGGGTTAGGATTATGGGAAGGGTGAGGGTAAGGCTTCGGGTAAGGTTTAGGGTTAGGGTTAGGGTTAGGGTTAGGGGACGGGGACGGGGACGGTTTAGGGTACAGGTTAGGGTACGACAACGGTTTAGGGTGAGCGTACGTGTTAGGGTACGGGTTAGTGTAAGCGTACGGTTTAGGATTAGGGGACGGGTGAGGGTAAGGCTTCGGGTAAGGGTTAGGGTTAGGGTTAGGGTTAGGGTTAGTGTTAGAGGACCGGGAAGGTTTAGGGTACAGGTTAGGGTACGACAAAGGTTTAGGGTGAGCGTACGTGTTAGGGTACGGGTTAGTGTTAGCGTACGGGTTAGGAATAGGGGACGTGTGAGGGTAAGGCTTCGGGTAAGGGTTAGGGTTAGGGTTAGGGTTAGGGTTAGAGGACGGGGACGGTTTAGGGTGCAGGTTAGGGTACGACAAAGGTTTAGGGTGAGCGTACGTGTTAGCGTACGGGTTAGTGTTACCGTACGGGATAGGATTAGGGGACGGGTGAGGGTAAGGCTTCCGGTAAGGGTTAGGGTTAGGGTTAGGTTTAGGGTTAGGGGACGGGCACGGGAACGGTTTAGGGTACAGGTTAGGGTACGACAACGGTTTAGGGTGAGCGTACGTGTTAGGGTACGGGTTAGTGTTAGCGTACGGGTTAGGATTAGGGGACGGGTGAGGGTAAGGCTTCGGGTAAGGGTTAGGGTTAGGGTTAGGGTTAGGGTTAGGGTTAGGGTTAGGGGACGGGGATGGTTTAGGGTACAGGTTAGGGTACGACAACGGTTTAGGGTGAGCGTACGTGTTAGGGTACGGGTTTTTGTTAGCATACGGGTTAGGATTAGGGGACGGGTGAGGGTAAGGCTTCGGGTAAGGGTTAGGGTTAGGGTTAGGGTTAGGGTTAGGGTTAGGGGACGGGGACGGTTTAGGGTACAGGTTAGGGTACGACAACAGTTTAGGCTGAGCGTACGTTTTACGGTACGGGTTAGTGTTAGCGTACGGGTTAGGATTATGGGAAGGGTGAGGGTAAGGCTTCGGGTAAGGTTTAGGGTTAGGGTTAGGGTTAGGGTTAGGGGACGGGGACGGGGACGGTTTAGGGTACAGGTTAGGGTACGTCAATGGTTTAGGGTGAGCGTACGTGTTAGGGTACGGGTTAGTGTTAGCGTACGGGTTAGGATTAGGGGACGGGTGAGGGTAAGGCTTCGGGTAAGGGTTAGGGTTAGGGTTAGGGTTAGGGTTAGGGTTAGGGGACGGGGACGGTTTAGGGTACAGTTTAGGGTACGACAACAGTTTAGGCTGAGCGTACGTTTTACGGTACGGGTTAGTGTTAGCGTACGGGTTAGGATTATGGGAAGGGTGAGGGTAAGGCTTCGGGTAAGGTTTAGGGTTAGGGTTAGGGTTAGGGTTAGGGGACGGGGACGGGGACGGTTTAGGGTACAGGTTAGGGTACGACAACGGTTTAGGGTGAGCGTACGTGTTAGGGTACGGGTTAGTGTTAGCGTACGGGTTAGGATTAGGGGACGGGTGAGGGTAAGGCTTCGGGTAAGGGTTAGGGTTAGGGTTAGGGTTAGGGTTAGGGGACGGGGACGGTTTAGGGTACAGGTTAGCGTACGACAACAGTTTAGGCTGAGCGTACGTTTTACGGTATTGGTTAGTGTTAGCGTACGGGTTAGTATTATGGGACGGGTGAGGGTAAGGCTTCGGGTAAGGGTTAGGGTTAGGGTTAGGGTTAGGGTTAGGGGACGGGGACGGTTTAGGGTACAGGTTAGTGTACGACAACGGTTTAGGGTGAGCGTACGTGTTAGGGTACGGGTTAATGTTAGCGTACGGTTTAGGATTAGGGGACGTGTGAGGGTAAGGCTTCGGGTAAGGGTTAGGGTTAGGGTTAGGGTTAGGGTTAGGGTTAGAGGACGGGGACGGTTTAGGGTACAGGTTAGGGTACGACAAAGGTTTAGGGTGAGCGTACGTGTTAGGGTACGGTTTAGTGTTAGCGTACGGGATAGGAATAGGGGACGGGTGAGGGTAAGGCTTCGGGTAAGGGTTAGGGTTAGGGTTAGGTTTAGGGTTAGGGGACGGGCACGGGGACAGTTTAGGGTACAGGTTAGGGTACGACAACGGTTTAGGGTGAGCGTACGTGTTAGGGTACGGGTTAGTGTTAGCGTACGGGTTAGGATTAGGGGACGGGTGAGGGTAAGGCTTCGGGTAAGGGTTAGGGTTAGGGTTAGGGTTAGGGTTAGGGTTAGGGGACGGGGACGGTTTAGGGTACAGGTAAGAGTACGACAACGGTTTAGGGTGAGCGTACGTGTTAGGGTACGGGTTATTGTTAGCGTACGGGTTAGGATTAGGGGACGGGTGAGGGTAAGGCTTCGGGTAAGGGTTAGGGTTAGGGTTAGGGTTGGGTTAGGGTTAGGGGATGGGGACGGTTTAGGGTACAGTTTAGGGTACGACAACGGTTTAGGGTGAGCGTACGTGTTAGGGTACGGGTTAGTGTTAGCGTACGGTTTAGGATTAGGGGACGGGTGAGGGTAAGGCTTCGGGTAAGGGTTAGGGTTAGGGTTAGGGTTAGGGTTAGGGGACGGGCACGGGGACGGTTTAGGGTACAGGTTAGGGTACGACAACGGTTTATGGTGAGCGTACGTGTTAGGGTACGGGTTAGTGTTAGCGTACGGGTTAGGATTAGGGGACGGGTGAGGGTAAGGCTTCGGGTAAGGGTTAGGGTTAGGGTTAGGGTTAGGTTTAGGGGACGGGGACGGTTTTGGGTACAGGTTAGGGTACGACAACGGTTTAGTGGAGCGTACGTGTTAGGGTACGGGTTAGTGTTAGCGTACGGGTTAGGATTAGGGGACGGGTGAGGTTAAGGCTTCGGGTAAGGGTTAGGGTTGGGTTAGGGTTAGGGTTAGGGGACGGGCATGGTTTAGGTTTCAGGTTAGGGTACGACAACGGTTTAGGGTGAGCGTACGTGTTAGGGTACGGGTTAGTGTTAGCGTACGGGTTAGGATTAGGGGACGGGTGAGGGTAAGGTTTAGGGTTAGGGTTAGGGGACGGGGACGGGAACGGTTTAGGGTACAGGTTAGGGTACGTCAACGGTTTAGGGTGAGCGTACGTGTTATGGTACGGGTTAGTGTTAGGGTACGGGTTAGGATTAGGGGACGGGTGAGGGTAAGGCTTCGGGTAAGGGTTAGGGTTAGGGTTAGGGTTAGGGTTAGGGTTAGGGGATGGGGACGGGTTAGGGTACAGGTTAGGGTACGACAACGGTTTAGGGGAGCGTACGTGTTAGGGTACGGGTTAGTGTTAGCGTACGGGTTAGGATTAGGGGACGGGTGAGGGTAAGGCTTCGGGTAAGGGTTAGGGTTAGGGTTAGGGTTAGGGTTAGGGTTAGGGGACGGGGACGATTTAGGGTACAGGTTAGGGTACAACAACGGTTTAGGGTGAGCGTACGTGTTAGGGTACGGGTTAGTGTTAGCGTACGGGTTAGGATTAGGGGACGGGTGAGTGTAAGGCTTCGCGTAAGGGTTAGGGTTAGGTTTAGGTTTAGGGTTAGGGTTAGAGGACGGGGACGGTTTAGGGTGCAGCTTAGGGTACGACAACGGTTTAGGGTGAGCGTACGTGTTAGGGTACTGGTTAGTGTTAGCGTACGGGTTAGGATTAGGGGACGGGTGAGGGTAAGGCTTCGGGTAAGTGTTAGGGTTAGGGTTAGGGTTAGGGTTAGGGTTTGGGGATGGGGACGGTTTAGGGTACAGGTTAGGTTACGACAACGGTTTAGGGTGAGCGTACGTGTTAGGGTACGGGTTAGTGTTAGCGTACGGGTTAGGATTAGGGGACGGGTGAGGGTAAGGCTTCGGGTAAGGGTTAGGGTTAGGGTTGGGTTAGGGTTAGGGTTAGGGGACGGGCATGGTTTAGGGTTCAGGTTAGGGTACGACAACGGTTTAGGGTGAGCGTACGTGTTAGGGTACGGGTTAGTGTTAGCGTACGGGTTAGGATTAGGGGACGGGTGAGGGTAAGGTTTAGGGTAAGGGTTAGGGGACGGGGACGGGAACGGTTTAGGGTACAGTTTAGGGTACGTCAACGGTTTAGGGTGAGCGTACGTGTTATGGTCCGGGTTAGTGTTAGGGTACGGGTTAGGATTAGGGGACGGGTGAGGGTAAGGCTTCGGGTAAGTGTTAGGGTTAGGGTTAGGGTTAGGGTTAGGGTTAGGGGATGG
>NW_028322253.1:5927500-5945000 GCF_059928025.1 Delphinapterus leucas
GTTAGGGTACGGGTTAGTGTTAGCGTACGGGTTAGGATTAGGGGACGGGTGAGGGTAAGGCTTCGGGTAAGGGTTAGGGTTAGGGTTAGGGTTAGGGTTAGGGTTAGGGGACGGGGACGGTTTAGGGTACAGGTTAGGGTACGACAACAGTTTAGGCTGAGCGTACGTTTTACGGTACGGGTTAGTGTTAGCGTACGGGTTAGGATTATGGGAAGGGTGAGGGTAAGGCTTCGGGTAAGGTTTAGGGTTAGGGTTAAGGTTAGGGGACGGGGACGGGGACGGGGGCGGTTTAGGGTACAGGTTAGGGTACGACAACTGTTTAGGGTGAGCGTACGTGTTAGGGTACGGGTTAGTGTAAGCGTACGGTTTAGGATTAGGGGACGGGTGAGGGTAAGGCTTCGGGTAAGGGTTAGGGTTAGGGTTAGGGTTAGGGTTAGTGTTAGAGGACCGGGAAGGTTTAGGGTACAGGTTAGGGTACGACAAAGGTTTATGGTGAGCGTACGTGTTAGGGTACGGGTTAGTGTTAGCGTACGGGTTAGGAATAGGGGACGGGTGAGGGTAAGGCTTCGGGTAAGAGTTAGGGTTACGGTTAGGGTTAGGGTTCGGGGACGGGGACGTTTTAGGGTACAGGTTAGCGTACGACAACGGTTTAGGGTGAGCGTACGTGTTAGGGTACGGGTTAGTGTTAGCGTACGGGTTAGGATTAGGGGACGGGTGAGTGTAAGGCTTCCGGTAAGGGTTAGGGTTAGGGTTAGGGTTAGGGTTAGGGGACAGGGACGGTTTAGGGTACAGGTTAGGGTACGACAACGGTTTAGGGTGAGCATACGTGTTAGGGTACGGTTTAGTGTTAGCGTACAGGTTAGGATCAGGGGACGGGTGAGGGTAAGGCTTCGGGTAAGGGTTAGGGTTAGGGTTAGTGTTAGGGGACGGGGACGGCGACGGTTTAGGGTACAGGTTATGGTACGTCAACGGTTTAGGGTGAGCGTACGTGTTAGGGTACGGGTTAGTGTTAGCGTACGGGTTAGGATTAGGGGACGGGTGAGGGTAAGGCTTCGGGTAAGGGTTAGGGTTAGGGTTAGGGTTAGGGTTAGGGTTAGGGGACGGGGACGGTTTAGGGTACAGGTTAGGGTACGACAACATTTTAGGATGAGCGTACGTTTTACGGTACGGTTTAGTGTTAGCGTACGGGTTAGGATTATGGGAAGGGTGAGGGTAAGGCTTCGGGTAAGGTTTAGGGTTAGGGTTAGGGTTAGGGGACGGGGACGGGGACGGTTTAGGGTACAGGTTAGGGTACGACAACGGTTTAGGGTGAGCGTACGTGTTAGGGTACGTGTTAGTGTAAGCGTACTGTTTAGGATTAGGGGACGGGTGAGGGTAAGGCTTCGGGAAAGGGTTAGGGTTAGGGTTAGGGTTAGGGTTAGGGTTAGAGGACGGGGACTTTTTAGGGTGCAGGTTAGGGTACGACAAAGGTTTAGGGTGAGCGTACGTGTTAGGGTACGGGTTAGTGTTAGCGTACGGGATAGGATTAGGGGACGGGTGAGGGTAAGGCTTCCGGTAAGGGTTAGGGTTAGGGTTAGGTTTAGGGTTAGGGGACGGGCACGGGAACGGTTTAGGGTACAGGTTAGGGTACGACAACGGTTTAGGGTGAGCGTACGTGTTAGGGTACGAGTTAGTGTTAGCGTACGGGTTAGGATTAGGGGACGGGTGAGGGTAAGGCTTCGGGTAAGGGTTAGGGTTAGGGTTAGGGTTAGGGTTAGGGTTAGGGTTAGGGGACGGGGACGGTTTAGGGTACAGGTTAGGGTACGACAACAGTTTAGGCTGAGCGTACGTTTTACGGTACGGGTTAGTGTTAGCATACGGGTTAGGATTAGGGGACGGGTGAGGGTAAGGCTTCGGGTAAGGGTTAGGGTTAGGGTTAGGGTTAGGGTTAGGGTTAGGGTTAGGGTTAGTGTTAGGGACGGGGACGGTTTAGGGTACAGGTTAGGGTACGACAACGGTTTAGGGTTAGCGTACGTGTTAGGGTACGGGTTAGTGTTAGCGTACGGGTTAGGATTAGGGGACGGGTGAGGGTACGGCTTCGGGTAAGGGTTAGGGTTAGGGTTAGGGTTAGGGTTAGGGTTTGGGGACGGGGACGGTTTAGTGTACAGGTTAGCGTACGACAACGGTTTAGGGTGAGCGTACGTGTTAGGGTACGTGTTAGTGTTAGCGTACGGTTTAGGATTAGGGGACGGGTGAGTGTAAGGCTTCCGGTAAGGGTTAGGGTTAAGGTTAGGGTTAGGGTTAGGGGACGGGGACGGTTTAGGGTACAGGTTAGGGTACGACAACGGTTTAGGGTGAGCGTACGTGTTAGGGTACGGGTTATTGTTAGCGTACGGGTTAGGATTAGGGGACGGGTGAGGGTAAGGCTTCGGGTAAGGGTTAGGGTTAGGGTTAAGTTTATGGTTAGGGGACGGGGACGGGGACGGTTTAGGGTACAGTTTAGGGTACGACAACGGTTTAGGGTGAGCGTAAATGTTAAGGTATGGTTTAGTGTTAGCGTACGGGTTAGGATTAGGGGACGGGTGAGGGTAAGGCTTCGGGTAAGGGTTAGGGTTAGGGTTAGGGTTAGGGTTAGGGGACGGGGACGGGGATGGTTTAGGGTACAGGTTAGGGTACGACAACGGTTTAAGGTGAGCGTATGTTTTAGGGTACGGGTTAGTGTTAGTGTACGGGTAAGGATTAGGGGACGGGTGAGTGTAAGGCTTCGGGTAAGGGTTAGGGTTAGGGTTAGGGTTAGGGTTAGGGTTAGGGGACGGGGACGGTTTAGGGTACAGGTTAGGGTACATCAACGGTTTAGGGTGAGCGTACGTGTTAGGGTACGGGTTAGTGTTAGCGTACGGGTTAGGATTAGGGGACGGGTGAGGGTAAGGCTTCGGGGAAGGGTTAGGGTTAGGGTTAGGGTTAGGGTTAGGGGACGGGGACGGTTTAGGGTACAGGTTAGTGTACGACAACGGTATAGGGTGAGCGTACCTGTTAGGTTACGGGTTAGTGTTAGCGTACGGGTTAGGATTAGGGGACGGCTGAGGGTAAGGCTTCGGGTAAGGGTTAGGGTTAGGGTTAGGGTTAGGGTTAGGGGACGGGGACGGTTTAGGGTACAGGTTAGCGTACGACAACACTTTAGGCTGAGCGTACGTTTTACGGTATTGGTTAGTGTTAGCGTACGGGTTAGTATTATGGGACGGGTGAGGGTAAGGCTTCGGGTAAGGGTTAGGGTTAGGGTTAGGGTTAGGGGACGGGGACGGTTTAGGGTACAGGTTAGTGTACGACAACGGTTTAGGGTGAGCGTACGTGTTAGGGTACGGGTTAATGTTAGCGTACGGTTTAGGATTAGGGGACGTGTGAGGGTAAGGCTTCGGGTAAGGGTTAGGGTAGGGTTAGGGTTAGGGTTAGGGTTAGAGGACGGGGACGGTTTAGGGTACAGGTTAGGGTACGACAAAGGTTTAGGGTGAGCGTACGTGTTAGGGTACGGTTTAGTGTTAGCGTACGGGATAGGAATAGGTGACGGTTGAGGATAAGGCTTCGGGTAAGGGTTAGGGTTAGGGTTAGGTTTAGGGTTAGGGGACGGGCACGGGGACAGTTTAGGGTACAGGTTAGGGTACGACAACGGTTTAGGGTGAGCGTACGTGTTAGGGTACGGGTTAGTGTAAGCGTACGGGTTAGGATTAGGGGACGGGTGAGGGTAAGGCTTCGGGTAAGGGTTAGGGTTAGGGTTAGGGTTAGGGTTAGGGTTAGGGGACGGGGACGGTTTAGGGTACAGGTTAGAGTACGACAACGGTTTAGGGTGAGCGTACGTGTTAGGGTACGGGTTATTGTTAGCGTACGGGTTAGGATTAGGGGACGGGTGAGGGTAAGGCTTCGGGTAAGGGTTAGGGTTAGGGTTAGGGTTGGGTTAGGGTTAGGGGACGGGGACGGTTTAGGGTACAGTTTAGGGTACGACAACGGTTTAGGGTGAGCGTACGTGTTAGGGTACGGGTTAATGTTAGCGTACGGTTTAGGATTAGGGGACGTGTGAGGGTAAGGCTTCGGGTAAGGGTTAGGGTTAGGGTTAGGGTTAGGGTTAGGGTTAGGGTTAGAGGACGGGGACGGTTTAGGTTACAGGTTAGGGTACGACAAAGGTTTAGGGTGAGCGTACGTGTTAGGGTACGGTTTAGTGTTAGCGTACGGGATAGGAATAGGGGACGGGTGAGGGTAAGGCTTCGGGTAAGGGTTAGGGTTAGGGTTAGGGTTAGGGTTAGGGGACGGGCACGGTTCTGGGTACAGGTTAGGGTACGACAACGGTTTAGTGGAGCGTACGTGTTAGGGTACGGGTTAGTGTTAGCGTACGGGTTAGGATTAGGGGACGGGTGAGGTTAAGGCTTCGGGTAAGGGTTAGGGTTAGGGTTAGGGTTAGTGTTAGGGGACGGGGACGGTTTAGGGTAGAGGTTAGGGTACGACAACGGTTCAGGTTGAGCGTACCTGTTAGGGTACGGGTTAGTTTTAGCGTACGGGTTAGGATTAGGGGACGGGTGAGGGTAAGGTTTCAGGTAAAAGTTCGAGTTAGGGTTAGGGTTAGGGTTAGGGTTAGGCGACGGGGACGGTTTAGCGTACAGGTTAGGGTACGACAACGGTTTAGGGTGAGCGTACGTGTTAAGGTACGTGTTAGTGTTAGTGTACGGGTTAGGATTAGGGGACGGGTGAGGGTAAGGCTTCGGGTAAGTGTTAGGGTTAGGGTTAGGGTTAGGGTTAGGGTTAGGGCACGGGGACGGTTTAGGGTACAGTTTAGGGTACGACAATGGTTTAGGGTGAGCCTACGTGATAGGGTACGGGTTAGTTTTAGCGTACGGTTTAGGATTAGGGGACGGGTGAGGGTAAGGCTTCGGGTAAGGGTTAGGGTTAGGCTTAGTGTTAGGGTTAGGGTTAGGGTTAGGGGACGGGGACGGTTTAGGGTACAGGTTAGGGTACGACAACGGTTTAGGGTGAGCGTACGTGTTAGGGTACGGGTTAGTGTTAGCGTACGGGTTAGGATTAGGGGACGGGTGAGGGTAAGGCTTCGGGTAAGGGTTAGGGTTAGGGTTAGGGTTAGGGTTCGGGGACGGGGACGTTTTAGGGTACAGGTTAGCGTACGACAACGGTTTAGGGTGAGCGTACGTGTTAGGGTACGGGTTAGCGTTAGCGTACGGGTTAGGATTAGGGGACGGGTGAGTGTAAGGCTTCCGGTAAGGGTTAGGGTTAGGGTTAGGGTTAGGGTTAGGGGACGGGGACGGTTTAGGGTACAGGTTAGGGTTCGACAACGGTTTAGGGTGAGCGTACGTGTTAGGGTACGGGTTAGTGTTAGCGTACGGGTTAGGATTAGGGGACGGGTGAGTGTAAGGCTTCGGGTAAGGGTTAGGGTTAGGGTTAGGTTTAGGGTTAGGGGACGGGGACGGTTTAGGGTACAGGTTAGGGTACGACAACGGTTTAGGGTGAGCGTACATGTTAGGGTACGGGTTAGTGTTAGTGTACGGGTTAGGATTAGGGGACGGGTGAGTGTAAGGCTTCGGGTAAGGGTTAGGGTTAGGGTTAGGGTTAGGGTTAGAGGACGGGGACGGTTTAGGGTGCAGCTTAGGGTACGACAACGGTTTAGGGTGAGCGTACGTGTTAGGGTACGGGTTAGTTTTAGCGTACGGTTTAGGATTAGGGGACGGGTGAGTGTAAGGCTTCGGGTAAGGGTTAGGGTTAGTGTTAGGGTTAGGGTTAGGGTTAGGGGACAGGGACGGTTTAGGGTACAGGTTAGGGTACGACAACGGTTTAGGGAGAGCGTACGTGTTAGGGTACGGGTTAGTGTTAGCGTACGGGTTAGGATTAGGGGACGGGTGAGGGTAAGGCATCGGGTAAGGGTTAGGGTTAAGGTTAGGGTTAGGGTTTGGGGACGGGGACGGTTTAGGGTACAGTTTAGGGTACGACAACGGTTTAGGATGAGCATACGTGTTAGGGTACGGGTTAGTGTTAGCGTACGGGTTAGGATTAGGGGACGGGTGAGTGTAAGGCTTCGGGTAAGGGTTAGGGTTAGGTTTAGGGTTAGGGTTAGGGGACGGGGACGGGGACGGTTTAGGGTACAGGTTAGGGTACGTCAACGGTTTAGGGTGAGCGTACGTGTTAGGGTACGGGTTAGTGTTAGCGTACGGGTAAGGATTAGGGGACGGGTGAGGGTAAGGCTTCGGGATAGGGTTAGGGTTAGGGTTAGGGTTAGGGTTAGGGTTAGGGGACGGGCACGGGGACGGTTTAGGGTACAGGTTAGTGTACGACAACGGTTTAGGGTGAGCGTACGTGTTAGGGTACGGGTTAGTGTTAGCGTACGGGTTAGGATTAGGGGACGGGTGAGGGTAAGGCTTCGGGTAAGGGTTAGGGTTAGGGTTAGGGTTACGGTTAGGGGACGGGGAAGGTTTAGGGTACAGGTTAGGGTACGACAACGATTTAGGGTGAGCGTACGTGTTAGGGTACGGGTTAGTGTTAGTGTACGGGTTAGGATTAGGGGACGGATGAGGGTAAGGCTTCGGGTAAGGGTTAGGGTTAGGGTTAGGGTTAGGGTTAGGGGACGGGCACGGGGACGGTTTAGGCTACAGGTTAGGGTACGACAACGGTTTATGGTGAGCGTACGTGTTAGGGTACGGGTTAGTGTTAGCGTACGGGTTAGGATTAGGGGACGGGTGAGGGTAAGGCTTCGGGTAAGGGTTAGGGTTAGGGTTAGGGTTAGGTTTAGGGGACGGGGACGGTTTAGGGTACAGGTTAGGGTACGACAAAGGTTTAGGATGAGCGTACGTGTTAGGGTACGGGTTAGTGTTAGCGTACGGGTTAGGATTAGGGGACGGGTGAGGGTAAGGCATCGGGTAAGGGTTAGGGTTAAGGTTAGGGTTAGGGTTTGGGGACGGGGACGGGGAAGGTTTAGGGTACAGGTTAGGGTACGACAACGATTTAGAGTGAGCGTACGTGTTAGAGAACAGGTTAGTGTTAGTGTACGGGTTAGGATTAGGGGACGGGTGAGGGTAAGGCTTCGGGTAAGGGTTAGGGTTAGGGTTAGGGTTAGGGTTAGGGTTAGGGGACGGGGACGGTTTAGGGTACAGGTTAGGGTACGACAACGGTTTAGGGTGAGCGTACGTGTTAAGATACGGGTTAGTGTTACCGTACGGGTTAGTATTAGGGGACGGGTGAGGGTAAGGCTTCGGGTAAGGTTTAGGGTTAGGGTTGGGTTAAGTTTAGGGTTAGGGGACGGGGACTGTTTAGGGTAAAGCTTAGGGTACGACAACGGTTTAGGGTGAGCGTACGTGTTAGGATACGGGTTAGTGTTAGCGTACGGGTTAGGATTAGGGTACGGGTGAGGGTAAGGCTTCGGGTAAGGGTTAGGGTTAGGGTTAGGGTTAGGGTTAGGGTTAGGGGACGGGGACGGTTTAGGGTACAGGTTAGGGTACGACAACGGTTTAGGGTGAGCGTACGTGTTAGGGTACTGGTTAGTGTTAGCGTACGGGTTAGGATTAGGGGACGGGTGAGGGTAAGGCTTCGGGTAAGGGTTAGGGTTAGGGTTAGGTTTAGGGTTAGGGTTAGGGTTTGGGGATGGGGACGGTTTAGGGTACAGTTTAGGTTACGACAACGGTTTAGGGGAGCATACGTGTTAGGGTACGGGTTAGTGTTAGCGTACGGGTTAGGATTAGGGGACGGGTGAGGGTAAGGCTTCGGGTAAGGGTTAGGGTTAGGGTTAGGGTTAGGGTTAGGGTTAGGGTTAGGGGACGGGGACTGTTTAGGGTACAGGTTAGGGTACGACAACGGTTTAGGGTGAGCGTACGTGTTAGGGTACGGGTTAGTGTTAGCGTAAGGGTTAGGATTAGAGGACGGGTGAGGGTAAGGCTTCGGGTAAGGGTTAGGGTTAGGGTTAGGGTTAGGGGACGGGGACGGGGACGGTTTCGGGTACAGGTTAGGGTACGTCAACGGTTTAGGGTGAGCGTACGTGTTAGGGTACGGTTTAGTGTTAGCGTACGGGTTAGGATTAGGGGACGGGTGAGGGTAAGGCTTCGGGTAAGGGTTAGGGTTAGGGTTAGGGTTAGGGTTAGGGTTTGGGGACGGGGACGGTTTAGGGTACAGGTTAGGTTACGACAACAGTTTAGGGTGAGCGTACGTGTTAGGGTACGGGTTAGTGTTAGCGTACGGGTTAGGATTAGGGGACGGGTGAGGGTAAGGCTTCGGGTAAGGGTTAGGGTTAGGGTTGGGTTAGGGTTAGGGTTAGGGGACGGGCATGGTTTAGGGTTCAGGTTAGGGTACGACAACGGTTTAGGGTGAGCGTACGTGTTAGGGTACGGGTTAGTGTTAGCGTACGGGTTAGGATTAGGGGACGGGTGAGGGTAAGGTTTAGGGTTAGGGTTAGGGGACGGGGACGGGAACGGTTTAGGGTACAGGTTAGGGTACGTCAACGGTTTAGGGTGAGCGTACGTGTTATGGTACGGGTTAGTGTTAGGGTACGGGTTAGGATTAAGGGACGGGTGAGGGTAAGGCTTCGGGTAAGGGTTAGGGTTAGGGTTAGGGTTAGGGTTAGGGGATGGGGACGGGTTAGGGTACAGGTTAGGGTACGACAACGGTTTAGGGGAGCGTACGTGTTAGGGTACGGGTTAGTGTTAGCGTACGGGTTAGGATTAGGGGACGGGTGAGGGTAAGGCTTCGGGTAAGGGTTAGGGTTAGGGTTAGGGTTAGGGTTAGGGGACGGGGACGGTTTAGGGTACAGGTTAGGGTACGACAACGGTTTAGGGTGAGCGTACGTGTTAGGGTACGGGTTAGTGTTAGCGTACGGGTTAGGATTAGGGGACGGGTGAGTGTAAGGCTTCGGGTAAGGGTTAGGGTTAGGGTTAGGGTTAGGGTTAGGGTTAGAGGACGGGGACGGTTTAGAGTGCAGCTTAGGCTACGACAACGGTTTAGGGTGAGCGTACGTGTTTGGGTACGGGTTAGTGTTAGCGTACGGGTTAGGATTAGGGGACGGGTGAGTGTAAGGCTTCGGGTAAGGGTTAGGGTTAGGGTTAGGGTTAGGGTTAGGGTTAGAGGACGGGGACGGTTTAGGGTGCAGCTTAGGGTACGACAACGGTTTAGGGTGAGCGTACGTGTTAGGGTACTGGTTAGTGTTAGCGTACGGGTTAGGATTAGGGGACGGGTGAGGGTAAGGCTTCGGGTAAGTGTTAGGGTTAAGGTTAGGGTTAGGGTTAGGGTTTGGGGACGGGGACGGTTTAGGGTACAGGTTAGGTTACGACAAAGGTTTAGGGTGAGCGTACGTTTTAGGGTACGGGTTAGTGTTAGCGTACGGGTTAGGATTAGGGGACGGGTGAGGGTAAGGCTTCGGGTAAGGGTTAGGGTTAGGGTTGGGTTAGGGTTAGGGTTAGGGGACGGGCATGGTTTAGGGTTCAGGTTAGGGTACGACAACGGTTTAGGGTGAGCGTACGTGTTAGGGTACGGGTTAGTGTTAGCGTACGGGTTAGGATTAGGGGACGGGTGAGGGTAAGGTTTAGGGTTAGGGTTAGGGGACGGGGACGGGAACGGTTTAGGGTACAGGATAGGGTACGTCAACGGTTTAGGGTGAGCGTACGTGTTATGGTCCGGGTTAGTGTTAGGGTACGGGTTAGGATTAGGGGACGGGTGAGGGTAAGGCTATGGGTAAGGGTTAGGGTTAGGGTTAGGGTTAGGGTTAGGGTTAGGGGATGGGGACGGGTTAGGGTACATGTTAGGGTACGACAACGGTTTAGGGGAGCGTACGTGTTAGGGTACGGGTTAGTGTTAGCGTACGGGTTAGGATTAGGGGACGGGTGAGGGTAAGGCTTCGGGTAAGGGTTAGGGTTAGGGTTAGGGTTAGGGTTAGGGTTAGGGGACGGGGACGGTTTAGGGTACAGGTTAGGGTACGACAACGGTTTAGGGTGGGCGTACGTGTTAGGGTACGGGTTAGTGTTAGCGTACGGGTTAGGATTAGGGGACGGGTGAGGGTAAGGCTTCGGGTAAGGGTTAGGGTTAGGTTTAGTGTTAGGGGACGGGGACGGGGACGGTTTAGGGTACAGGTTAGGGTACGTCAACGGTTTAGGGTGAGCGTACGTGTTAGGGTACGGGTTAGTGTTAGCGTACGGGTTAGGATTAGGGGACGGGTGAGGGTAAGGCTTCGGGTAAGGGTTAGGGTTAGGGTTAGGGTTAGGGTTAGGGTTAGGGGACGGGGACGGTTTAGGGTACAGGTTAGGGTACGACAACAGTTTAGGCTGAGCGTACGTTTTACGGTACGGGTTAGTGTTAGCGTACGGGTTAGGATTATGGGAAGGGTGAGGGTAAGGCTTCGGGTAAGGTTTAGGGTTAGGGTTAAAGTTAGGGGACGGGGACGGGGACGGGGGCGGTTTAGGCTACACGTTAGGGTACGACAACGGTTTAGGGTGAGCGTACGTGTTAGGGTACGGGTTAGTGTAAGCGTACGGTTTAGGATTAGGGGACGGGTGAGGGTAAGGCTTCGGGTAAGGGTTAGGGTTAGGGTTAGGGTTAGGGTTAGTGTTAGAGGACCGGGAAGGTTTAGGGTACAGGTTAGGGTACGACAAAGGTTTATGGTGAGCGTACGTGTTAGGGTACGGGTTAGTGTTAGCGTACGGGTTAGGAATAGGGGACGGGTGAGGGTAAGGCTTCGGGTAAGAGTTAGGGTTAGGGTTAGGGTTAGGGTTCGGGGACGGGGACGTTTTAGGGTACAGGTTAGCGTACGACAACGGTTTAGGGTGAGCGTACGTGTTAGGGTACGGGTTAGTGTTAGCGTACGGGTTAGGATTAGGGGACGGGTGAGTGTAAGGCTTCCGGTAAGGGTTAGGGTTAGGGTTAGGGTTAGGGTTAGGGGACGGGGACGGTTTAGGGTACAGGTTAGGGTACGACAACGGTTTAGGGTGAGCATACGTGTTAGGGTACGGTTTAGTGTTAGCGTACAGGTTAGGATTAGGGGACGGGTGAGGGTAAGGCTTCGGGTAAGGGTTAGGGTTAGGGTTAGTGTTAGGGGACGGGGACGGCGACGGTTTAGGGTACAGGTTAGGGTACGTCAACGGTTTAGGGTGAGCGTACGTGTTAGGGTACGGGTTAGTGTAAGCGTACGGGTTAGGATTAGGGGACGGGTGAGGGTAAGGCTTCGGGAAAGGGTTAGGGTTAGGGTTAGGGTTAGGGTTAGGGTTAGAGGACGGGGACGGTTTAGGGTGCAGGTTAGGGTACGACAAAGGTTTAGGGTGAGCGTACGTGTTAGGGTACGGGTTAGTGTTAGCGTACGGGATAGGATTAGGGGACGGGTGAGGGTAAGGCTTCCGGTAAGGGTTAGGGTTAGGGTTAGGTTTAGGGTTAGGGGACGGGCACGGGAACGGTTTAGGGTACAGGTTAGGGTACGACAACGGTTTAGGGTGAGCGTACGTGTTAGGGTACGAGTTAGTGTTAGCGTACGGGTTAGGATTAGGGGACGGGTGAGGGTAAGGCTTCGGGTAAGGGTTAGGGTTAGGGTTAGGGTTAGGGTTAGGGTTAGGGTTAGGGGACGGGGATGGTTTAGGGTACAGGTTAGGGTACGACAACGGTTTAGGGTGAGCGTACGTGTTAGGGTACGGGTTTTTGTTAGCATACGGGTTAGGATTAGGGGACGGTTGAGGGTATGGCTTCGGGTAAGGGTTAGGGTTAGGGTTAGGGTTAGGGTTAGGGTTAGGGTTAGGGTTAGGGTTAGGGAACGGGGACGCTTTAGGGTACAGGTTAGGGTACGACAACGGTTTAGGGTGAGCGTACGTGTTAGGGTACGGGTTAGTGTTAGCGTACGGGTTAGGATTAGGGGACGGGTGAGGGTACGGCTTCGGGTAAGGGTTAGGGTTAGGGTTAGGGTTAGGGTTAGGGTTTGGGGACGGGGACGGTTTAGTGTACAGGTTAGCGTACGACAACGGTTTAGGGTGAGCGTACGTGTTAGGGTACGTGTTAGTGTTAGCGTACGGTTTAGGATTAGGGGACGGGTGAGTGTAAGGCTTCCGGTAAGGGTTAGGGTTAAGGTTAGGGTTAGGGTTAGGGGACGGGGACGGTTTAGGGTACAGGTTAGGGTACGACAACGGTTTAGGGTGAGCGTACGTGTTAGGGTACGGGTTATTGTTAGCGTACGGGTTAGGATTAGGGGACGGGTGAGGGTAAGGCTTCGGGTAAGGTTTAGGGTTAGGGTTAAGTTTATGGTTAGGGGACGGGGACGGGGACGGTTTAGGGTACAGTTTAGGGTACGACAACGGTTTAGGGTGAGCGTAAATGTTAAGGTATGGTTTAGTGTTAGCGTACGGGTTAGGATTAGGGGACGGGTGAGGGTAAGGCTTCGGGTAAGGGTTAGGGTTAGGGTTAGGGTTAGGGTTAGGGGACGGGGACGGGGATGGTTTAGGGTACAGGTTAGGGTACGACAACGGTTTAGGGTGAGCGTACGTGTTAGGGTACGGGTTAGTGTTAGTGTACGGGTAAGGATTAGGGGACGGGTGAGTGTAAGGCTTCGGGTAAGGGTTAGGGTTAGGGTTAGGGTTAGGGTTAGGGTTAGGGGACGGGGACGGTTTAGGGTACAGGTTAGGGTACATCAACGGTTTAGGGTGAGCGTACTTGTTAGGGTACGGGTTAGTGTTAGCGTACGGGTTAGGATTAGGGGACGGGTGAGGGTAAGGCTTCGGGGAAGGGTTAGGGTTAGGGTTAGGGTTAGGGTTAGGGGACGGGGACGGTTTAGGGTACAGGTTAGTGTACGACAACGGTTTAGGGTGAGCGTACCTGTTAGGTTACGGGTTAGTGTTAGCGTACGGGTTAGGATTAGGGGACGGGTGAGGGTAAGGCTTCGGGTAAGGGTTAGGGTTAGGGTTAGGGTTAGGGTTAGGGGACGGGGACGGTTTAGGGTACAGGTTAGCGTACGACAACACTTTAGGCTGAGCGTACGTTTTACGGTATTGGTTAGTGTTAGCGTACGGGTTAGTATTATGGGACGGGTGAGGGTAAGGCTTCGGGTAAGGGTTAGGGTTAGGGTTAGGGTTAGGGTTAGGGGACGGGAACGGTTTAGGGTACAGGTTAGTGTACGACAACGGTTTAGGGTGAGCGTACGTGTTAGGGTACGGGTTAATGTTAGCGTACGGTTTAGGATTAGGGGACGTGTGAGGGTAAGGCTTCGGGTAAGGGTTAGGGTTAGGGTTAGGGTTAGGGTTAGGGTTAGAGGACGGGGACGGTTTAGGGTACAGGTTAGGGTACGACAAAGGTTTAGGGTGAGCGTACGTGTTAGGGTACGGTTTAGTGTTAGCGTACGGGATAGGAATAGGGGACGGGTGAGGATAAGGCTTCGGGTAAGGATTAGGGTTAGGGTTAGGTTTAGGGTTAGGGGACGGGCACGGGGACAGTTTAGGGTACAGCTTAGGGTACGACAACGGTTTAGGGTGAGCGTACGTGTTAGGGTACGGGTTAGTGTTAGCGTACGGGTTAGGATTAGGGGACGGGTGAGGGTAAGGCTTCGGGTAAGGGTTAGGGTTAGGGTTAGGGTTAGGGTTAGGGTTAGGGGACGGGGACGGTTTAGGGTACAGGTTAGAGTACGACAACGGTTTAGGGTGAGCGTACGTGTTAGGGTACGGGTTATTGTTAGCGTACGGGTTAGGATTAGGGGACGGGTGAGGGTAAGGCTTCGGGTAAGGGTTAGGGTTAGGGTTAGGGTTGGGTTAGGGTTAGGGGACGGGGACGGTTTAGGGTACAGTTTAGGGTACGACAACGGTTTAGGGTGAGCGTACGTGTTAGGGTACGGGTTAATGTTAGCGTACGGTTTAGGATTAGGGGACGTGTGAGGGTAAGGCTTCGGGTAAGGGTTAGGGTTAGGGTTAGGGTTAGGGTTAGGGTTAGAGGACGGGGACGGTTTAGGTTACAGGTTAGGGTACGACAAAGGTTTAGGGTGAGCGTACGTGTTAGGGTACGGTTTAGTGTTAGCGTACGGGATAGGAATAGGGGACGGGTGAGGGTAAGGCTTCGGGTAAGGTTTAGGGTTAGGTTTAGGGTTAGGGGACGGGCACGGGGACAGTTTAGGGTACAGGTTAGGGTACGACAACGGTTTAGGGTGAGCGTACGTGTTAGGGTACGGGTTAGTGTTAACGTACGGGTTAGGAATAGGGGACGGGTGAGGGTAAGGCTTCGGGTAAGGGTTAGGGTTAGGGTTAGGGTTAGGGTTAGGGTTAGGGGACGGTTTCGGGTACAGGTTAGGGTACGTCAACGGTTTAGGGTGAGCGTACGTGTTAGGGTACGGTTTAGTGTTAGCGTACGGGGTAGGATTAGGGGACGGGTGAGGGTAAGGCTTCGGGTAAGGGTTAGGGTTAGGGTTAGGGTTAGGGTTAGGGTTTGGGGACGGGGACGGTTTAGGGTACAGGTTAGGTTACGACAACAGTTTAGGGTGAGCGTACGTGTTAGGGTACGGGTTAGTGTTAGCGTACGGGTTAGGATTAGGGGACGGGTGAGGGTAAGGCTTCGGGTAAGGGTTAGGGTTAGGGTTGGGTTAGGGTTAGGGTTAGGGGACGGGCATGGTTTAGGGTTCAGTTTAGGGTACGACAACGGTTTAGGGTGAGCGTACGTGTTAGGGTACGGGTTAGTGTTAGCGTACGGGTTAGGATTAGGGGACGGGTGAGGGTAAGGTTTAGGGTTAGGGTTAGGGGACGGGGACGGGAACGGTTTAGGGTACAGGTTAGGGTACGTCAACGGTTTAGGGTGAGCGTACGTGTTATGGTACGGGTTAGTGTTAGGGTACGGGTTAGGATTAAGGGACGGGTGAGGGTAAGGCTTCGGGTAAGGGTTAGGGTTAGGGTTAGGGTTAGGGTTAGGGGATGGGGACGGGTTAGGGTACAGGTTAGGGTACGACAACGGTTTAGGGGAGCGTACGTGTTAGGGTACGGGTTAGTGTTAGCGTACGGGTTAGGATTAGGGGACGGGTGAGGGTAAGGCTTCGGGTAAGGGTTAGGGTTAGGGTTAGGGTTAGGGTTAGGGGACAGGGACGGTTTAGGGTACAGGTTAGGGTACGACAACGGTTTAGGGTGAGCGTACGTGTTAGGGTACGGGTTAGTGTTAGCGTACGGGTTAGGATTAGGGGACGGGTGAGTGTAAGGCTTCGGGTAAGGGTTAGGGTTAGGGTTAGGGTTAGGGTTAGGGTTAGAGGACGGGGACGGTTTAGAGTGCAGCTTAGGCTACGACAACGGTTTAGGGTGAGCGTACGTGTTTGGGTACGGGTTAGTGTTAGCGTACGGGTTAGGATTAGGGGACGGGTGAGTGTAAGGCTTCGGGTAAGGGTTAGGGTTAGGGTTAGGGTTAGGGTTAGGGTTAGAGGACGGGGACGGTTTAGGGTGCAGCTTAGGGTACGACAACGGTTTAGGGTGAGCGTACGTGTTAGGGTACTGGTTAGTGTTAGCGTACGGGTTAGGATTAGGGGACGGGTGAGGGTAAGGCTTCGGGTAAGTGTTAGGGTTAGGGTTAGGGTTAGGGTTAGGGTTTGGGGACGGGGACGGTTTAGGGTACAGGTTAGGTTACGACAAAGGTTTAGGGTGAGCGTACGTGTTAGGGTACGGGTTAGTGTTAGCGTACGGGTTAGGATTAGGGGACGGGTGAGGGTAAGGCTTCGGGTAAGGGTTAGGGTTAGGGTTGGGTTAGGGTTAGGGTTAGGGGACGGGCATGGTTTAGGGTTCAGGTTAGGGTACGACAACGGTTTAGGGTGAGCGTACGTGTTAGGGTACGGGTTAGTGTTAGCGTACGGGTTAGGATTAGGGGACGGGTGAGGGTAAGGTTTAGGGTTAGGGTTAGGGGACGGGGACGGGAACGGTTTAGGGTACAGGATAGGGTACGTCAACGGTTTAGGGTGAGCGTACGTGTTATGGTCCGGGTTAGTGTTAGGGTACGGGTTAGGATTAGGGGACGGGTGAGGGTAAGGCTATGGGTAAGGGTTAGGGTTAGGGTTAGGGTTAGGGTTAGGGTTAGGGGATGGGGACGGGTTAGGGTACAGGTTAGGGTACGACAACGGTTTAGGGGAGCGTACGTGTTAGGGTACGGGTTAGTGTTAGCGTACGGGTTAGGATTAGGGGACGGGTGAGGGTAAGGCTTCGGGTAAGGGTTAGGGTTAGGGTTAGGGTTAGGGTTAGGGTTAGGGGACGGGGACGGTTTAGGGTACAGGTTAGGGTACGACAACGGTTTAGGGTGGGCGTACGTGTTAGGGTACGGGTTAGTGTTAGCGTACGGGTTAGGATTAGGGGACGGGTGAGGGTAAGGCTTCGGGTAAGGGTTAGGGTTAGGTTTAGTGTTAGGGGACGGGGACGGGGACGGTTTAGGGTACAGGTTAGGGTACGTCAATGGTTTAGGGTGAGCGTACGTGTTAGGGTACGGGTTAGTGTTAGCGTACGGGTTAGGATTAGGGGACGGGTGAGGGTAAGGCTTCGGGTAAGGGTTAGGGTTAGGGTTAGGGTTAGGGTTAGGGTTAGGGGACGGGGACGGTTTAGGGTACAGGTTAGGGTACGACAACAGTTTAGGCTGAGCGTACGTTTTACGGTACGGGTTAGTGTTAGCGTACGGGTTAGGATTATGGGAAGGGTGAGGGTAAGGCTTCGGGTAAGGTTTAGGGTTAGGGTTAAAGTTAGGGGACGGGGACGGGGACGGGGGCGGTTTAGGCTACACGTTAGGGTACGACAACGGTTTAGGGTGAGCGTACGTGTTAGGGTACGGGTTAGTGTAAGCGTACGGTTTAGGATTAGGGGACGGGTGAGGGTAAGGCTTCGGGTAAGGGTTAGGGTTAGGGTTAGGGTTAGGGTTAGTGTTAGAGGACCGGGAAGGTTTAGGGTACAGGTTAGGGTACGACAAAGGTTTATGGTGAGCGTACGTGTTAGGGTACGGGTTAGTGTTAGCGTACGGGTTAGGAATAGGGGACGGGTGAGGGTAAGGCTTCGGGTAAGAGTTAGGGTTAGGGTTAGGGTTAGGGTTCGGGGACGGGGACGTTTTAGGGTACAGGTTAGCGTACGACAACGGTTTAGGGTGAGCGTACGTGTTAGGGTACGGGTTAGTGTTAGCGTACGGGTTAGGATTAGGGGACGGGTGAGTGTAAGGCTTCCGGTAAGGGTTAGGGTTAGGGTTAGGGTTAGGGTTAGGGGACGGGGACGGTTTAGGGTACAGGTTAGGGTACGACAACGGTTTAGGGTGAGCATACGTGTTAGGGTACGGTTTAGTGTTAGCGTACAGGTTAGGATTAGGGGACGGGTGAGGGTAAGGCTTCGGGTAAGGGTTAGGGTTAGGGTTAGTGTTAGGGGACGGGGACGGCGACGGTTTAGGGTACAGGTTAGGGTACGTCAACGGTTTAGGGTGAGCGTACGTGTTAGGGTACGGGTTAGTGTAAGCGTACGGGTTAGGATTAGGGGACGGGTGAGGGTAAGGCTTCGGGAAAGGGTTAGGGTTAGGGTTAGGGTTAGGGTTAGGGTTAGAGGACGGG
>NW_028322253.1:5947500-5957500 GCF_059928025.1 Delphinapterus leucas
ACGGGGACGGTTTAGGGTACAGTTTAGGGTACGACAACGGTTTAGGGTGAGCGTACGTGTTAGGGTACGGGTTAGTGTTAGCGTACGAGTTAGGATTAGGGGACGGGTGAGGGTAAGGCTTCGGGTAAGGGTTAGGGTTAGGGTTAGGGTTAGGGTTAGGGGACGGGCACGGTTTTGGGTACAGGTTAGGGTACGACAACGGTTTAGTGGAGCGTACGTGTTAGGGTACGGGTTAGTGTTAGCGTACGGGTTAGGATTAGGGGACGGGTGAGGTTACGGCTTCGGGTAAGGGTTAGGGTTAGGGTTAGGGTTAGTGTTAGGGGACGGGGACGGTTTAGGGTACAGGTTAGTGTACGACAACGGTTCAGGTTGAGCGTACCTGTTAGGGTACGGGTTAGTTTTAGCGTACGGGTTAGGATTAGGGGACGGGTGAGGGTAAGGTTTCAGGTAAGGGTTCGGGTTAGGGTTAGGGTTAGGGTTAGGGTTAGGCGACGGGGACGGTTTAGCGTACAGGTTAGGGTACGACAACGGTTTAGGGTGAGCGTACGTGTTAAGGTACGTGTTAGTGTTAGTGTACGGGTTAGGATTAGGGGACGGGTGAGGGTAAGGCTTCGGGTAAGTGTTAGGGTTAGGGTTAGGGTTAGGGTTAGGGCACGGGGACGGTTTAGGGTACAGTTTAGGGTACGACAATGGTTTAGGGTGAGCCTACGTGATAGGGTACGGGTTAGTGTTAGCGTACGATTTAGGATTAGGGGACGGGTGAGGGTAAGGCTTCGGGTAAGGGTTAGGGTTAGGCTTAGTGTTAGGGTTAGGGTTAGGGTTAGGGGACGGGGACGGTTTAGGGTACAGGTTAGGGTACGACAACGGTTTAGGGTGAGCGTACGTGTTAGGGTACGGGTTAGTGTTAGCGTACGGGTTAGGATTAGGGAACGGGTGAGGGTAAGGCTTCGGGTAAGGGTTAGGGTTAGGGTTAGGGTTAGGGTTCGGGGACGGGGACGTTTTAGGGTACAGGTTAGCGTACGACAACGGTTTAGGATGAGCGTACGTGTTAGGGTACGGGTTAGTGTTAGCGTACGGGTTAGGATTAGGGGACGGGTGAGTGTAAGGCTTCCGGTAAGGGTTAGGGTTAGGGTTAGGGTTAGGGTTAGGGGACGGGGACGGTTTAGGGTACAGGTTAGGGTACGACAACGGTTTAGGGTGAGCGTACGTGTTAGGGTACGGGTTAGTGTTAGCGTACGGGTTAGGATTAGGGGACGGGTGAGTGTAAGGCTTCGGGTAAGGGTTAGGGTTAGGGTTAGGTTTAGGGTTAGGGGACGGGGACGGTTTAGGGTACAGGTTAGGGTACGACAACGGTTTAGGGTGAGCGTACATGTTAGGGTACGGGTTAGTGTTAGTGTACGGGTTAGGATTAGGGGACGGGTGAGTGTAAGGCTTCGGGTAAGGGTTAGGGTTAGGGTTAGGGTTAGGGTTAGGGTTAGAGGACGGGGACGGTTTAGGGTGCAGCTTAGGGTACGACAACGGTTTAGGGTGAGCGTACGTGTTAGGGTACGGGTTAGTTTTAGCGTACGGTTTAGGATTAGGGGACGGGTGAGGGTAAGGCTTCGGGTAAGGGTTAGGGTTAGTGTTAGGGTTAGGGTTAGGGTTAGGGGACAGGGACGGTTTAGGGTACAGGTTAGGGTACGACAACGGTTTAGGGTGAGCGTACGTGTTAGGGTACGGGTTAGTGTTAGCGTACGGGTTAGGATTAGGGGACGGGTGAGCGTAAGGCATCGGGTAAGGGTTAGGGTTAAGGTTAGGGTTAGGGTTTGGGGACGGGGACGGTTTAGGGTACAGTTTAGGGTACGACAACGGTTTAGGATGAGCATACGTGTTAGGGTACGGGTTAGTGTTAGCGTACGGGTTAGGATTAGGGGACGGGTGAGTGTAAGGCTTCGGGTAAGGGTTAGGGTTAGGTTTAGGGTTAGGGTTAGGGGACGGGGACGGGGACGGTTTAGGGTACAGGTTAGGGTACGTCAACGGTTTAGGGTGAGCGTACGTGTTAGGGTACGGGTTAGTGTTAGCGTACGGGTAAGGATTAGGGGACGGGTGAGGGTAAGGCTTCGGGATAGGGTTAGGGTTAGGGTTAGGGTTAGGGTTAGGGTTAGGGGACGGGCACGGGGACGGTTTAGGGTACAGGTTAGTGTACGACAACGGTTTAGGGTGAGCGTACGTGTTAGGGTACGGGTTAGTGTTAGCGTACGGTTTAGGATTAGGGAACGGGTGAGGGTAAGGCTTCGGGTAAGGGTTAGGGTTAGGGTTAGGGTTACGGTTAGGGGACGGGGAAGGTTTAGGGTACAGGTTAGGGTACGACAACGATTTAGGGTGAGCGTACGTGTTAGGGTACGGGTTAGTGTTAGTGTACGGGTTAGGATTAGGGGACGGATGAGGGTAAGGCTTCGGGTAAGGGTTAGGGTTAGGGTTAGGGTTAGGGTTAGGGGACGGGCACGGGGACGGTTTAGGCTACAGGTTAGGGTACGACAACGGTTTATGGTGAGCGTACGTGTTAGGGTACGGGTTAGTGTTAGCGTACGGGTTAGGATTAGGGGACGGGTGAGGGTAAGGCTTCGGGTAAGGGTTAGGGTTAGGGTTAGGGTTAGGTTTAGGGGACGGGGACGGTTTAGGGTACAGGTTAGGGTACGACAAAGGTTTAGGATGAGCGTACGTGTTAGGGTACGGGTTAGTGTTAGCGTACGGGTTAGGATTAGGGGACGGGTGAGGGTAAGGCATCGGGTAAGGGTTAGGGTTAGGGTTAGGGTTAGGGTATGGGGACGGGGACGGTTTAGGGTACATTTTACGGTACGACAACGGTTTAGGGTGAGCGTACGTGTTAGGGTACGGGTTAGTGTGAGCGTACGGGTTAGGATTAGGGGACGGGTGAGTGTAAGGCTTCCAGTAAGGGTTAGGGTTAGGGTTAGGGGACGGGGACGGTTTAGGGTACAGGTTAGGGTACGACAACGGTTTAGGGTGAGCGTACGTGTTAGGGTACAGGTTAGTGTTAGCGTACGGGTTAGGATTAGGGGACGGGTCAGGGTAAGGCTTCGGGTAAGGGTTGGGTTAGGGTTAGGGTTAGGGCTAGGGGACGGGGACGGTTTAGGGTACAGGTTAGGGTACGACAATGGTTTAGGATGAGCGTACGTGTTAGGGTACGGGTTAGTGTTAGCGTACGGGTTAGGATTAGGGGACGGGTGAGGGTAAGGCTTCGGGTAAGGGTTAGGGTTAGGGTTAGGGTTAGGGTTAGGGTTAGGGGATGGGGAAGGTTTAGGGTACAGGTTAGGGTACGACAACGATTTAGAGTGAGCGTACGTGTTAGAGAACAGGTTAGTGTTAGTGTACGGGTTAGGATTAGGGGACGGGTGAGGGTAAGGCTTCGGGTAAGGGTTAGGGTTAGGGTTAGGGTTAGGGTTAGGGTTAGGGGACGGGGACGGTTTAGGGTACAGGTTAGGGTACGACAACGGTTTAGGGTGAGCGTACGTCTTAAGATACGGGTTAGTGTTACCGTACGGGTTAGTATTAGGGGACGGGTGAGGGTAAGGCTTCGGGTAAGGTTTAGGGTTAGGGTTGGGTTAAGTTTAGGGTTAGGGGACGGGGACTGTTTAGGGTAAAGCTTAGGGTACGACAACGGTTTAGGGTGAGCGTACGTGTTAGGATACGGGTTAGTGTTAGCGTACGGGTTAGGATTAGGGGACGGGTGAGGGTAAGGCTTCGGGTAAGGGTTAGGGTTAGGGTTAGGGTTAGGGTTAGGGTTAGGGGACGGGGACGGTTTAGGGTACAGGTTAGGGTACGACAACGGTTTAGGGTGAGCGTACGTGTTAGGGTACTGGTTAGTGTTAGCGTACGGGTTAGGATTAGGGGACGGGTGAGGGTAAGGCTTCGGGTAAGGGTTAGGGTTAGGGTTAGGTTTAGGGTTAGGGTTAGGGTTTGGGGATGGGGACGGTTTAGGGTACAGTTTAGGTTACGACAACGGTTTAGGGGAGCATACGTGTTAGGGTACGGGTTAGTGTTAGCGTACGGGTTAGGATTAGGGGACGGGTGAGGGTAAGGCTTCGGGTAAGGGTTAGGGTTAGGGTTAGGGTTAGGGTTAGGGTTAGGGTTAGGGGACGGGGACTGTTTAGGGTACAGGTTAGGGTACGACAACGGTTTAGGGTGAGCGTACGTGTTAGGGTACGGGTTAGTGTTAGCGTACGGGTTAGGATTAGAGGACGGGTGAGGGTAAGGCTTCGGGTAAGGGTTAGGGTTAGGGTTAGGGTTAGGGGACGGGGACGGGGACGGTTTCGGGTACAGGTTAGGGTACGTCAACGGTTTAGGGTGAGCGTACGTGTTAGGGTACGGTTTAGTGTTAGCGTACGGGTTAGGATTAGGGGACGGGTGAGGGTAAGGCTTCGGGTAAGGGTTAGGGTTAGTTTTAGGGTTAGGGTTAGGGTTAGGGGATGGGGACTGTTTAAGGTACAGGTTAGGGTACGACAACGGTTTAGGGTGAGTGTACGTTTTAGGGTATGGTTTAGTGTTAGCGCACGGGTTAGGATTATGGGACGGGTGAGTGTAAGGCTTCGGGTAAGGGTTACGGTTAGGGTTAGGCTTAGGGTTAGGGTTAGGGTTAGGGGACGGGGACGGTTTAGGGTACAGGTTAGGGTATGACAACGGTTTAGGGTGAGCGTACGTGTTAGGGTACGGGTTAGAGTTAGCGTACGGGTTAGGATTAGGGAACGGGTGAGGGTAAGGCTTCGGGTAAGGGTTAGGGTTAGGGTTAGGGTTAGGGTTAGGGTTAGAGGACGGGGACGGTTTAGGGTACAGGTTAGGGTACGACAACGGTTTAGGGTGAGCGTACGTGTTAGGGTACGGGTTAGTGTTAGCGTACGGGATAGGATTAGGGGACGGGTGAGGGTAAGGCTTCGAGTAAGGGTTAGTGTTAGGGTTCGGTTTAGGGTTAGGGGCCGGGCACGGGGACGGTTTAGGGTACAGGTTAGGGTACGACAACGGTTTAGGGTGAGCGTACGTGTTAGAGTACGGGTTAGGATTAGGGGACGGGAGAGGGTAAGGCTTCGGGTAAGGGTCAGGGTTAGGTTTAGGTTTAGGGTTAGGGGACGGGGACGGGGGCTGTTTAGGGTACAGGTTAGGGTACGACAACGGTTTAGGGTGAGCGTACGTGTTAGGGTACGGGTCAGTGTTAGCGTACGGGTTAGGATTAGGGGACGGGTGAGGGTAAGGCTTCGGGTAAGGGTTAGGGTTAGGGTTAGGTTTAGGGTTAGGGTTAGGGGACGGGGACGGTTTAGGGTACAGCTTAGGGTACGACAACGGTTTAGGGTGAGCGTACGTTTTAGGGTACGGTTTAGTGTTAGCGTACGGGTTAGGATTAAAGGACGGTTGAGGGTAAGGCTTCGTGTAAGGGTTAGGGTTAGGGTTAGGGTTAGGGTTAGGGTTAGGGGACGGGGACGGTTTAGGGTACAGGTTAGAGTACGACAACGGTTTAGGGTGAGCGTACGTGTTAGGGTACGGGTTAGTGTTAGTGTACGGGTAAGGATTAGGGGACGGGTGAGTGTAAGGCTTCGGGTAAGGGTTAGGGTTAGGGTTAGGGTTAGGGTTAGGGTTAGGGTTAGGGGACGGGGACGGTTTAGGGTACAGGTTAGGGTACATCAACGGTTTAGGGTGAGCGTACATGTTAGGGTACGGGTTAGTGTTAGCGTACGGGTTAGGATTAGGGGACGGGTGAGGGTAAGGCTTCGGGTAAGGGTTAGGGTTAGGGTTAGGGTTAGGGTTAGGGGACGGGGACGGTTTAGGGTACAGGTTAGCGTACGACAACAGTTTAGGCTGAGCGTACGTTTTACGGTATTGGTTAGTGTTAGCGTACGGGTTAGTATTATGGGACGGGTGAGGGTAAGGCTTCGGGTAAGGGTTAGGGTTAGGGTTAGGGTTATGGTTAGGGGACGGGGACGGTTTAGGGTACAGGTTAGTGTACGACAACGGTTTAGGGTGAGCGTACGTGTTAGGGTACGGGTTAATGTTAGCGTACGGTTTAGGATTAGGGGACGTGTAAGGGTAAGGCTTCGGGTAAGGGTTAGGGTTAGGGTTAGGGTTAGGGTTAGGGTTAGAGGACGGGGACGGTTTAGGGTACAGGTTAGGGTACGACAAAGGTTTAGGGTGAGCGTACGTGTTAGGGTACGGTTTAGTGTTAGCGTACGGGATAGGAATAGGGGACGGGTGAGGGTAAGGCTTCGGGTAAGGGTTATGGTTAGGGTTAGGTTTAGGGTTAGGGGACGGGCACGGGGACAGTTTAGGGTACAGGTTAGGGTACGACAACGGTTTAGGGTGAGCGTACGTGTTAGGGTACGGGTTAGTGTTAGCGTACGGGTTAGGATTAGGGGACGGGTGAGGGTAAGGCTTCGGGTAAGGGTTAGGGTTAGGGTTAGGGTTAGGGTTAGGGTTAGGGGACGGGGACGGTTTAGGGTACAGGTTAGAGTACGACAACGGTTTAGGGTGAGCGTACGTGTTAGGGTACGGGTTATTATTAGCGTACGGGTTAGGATTAGGGGACGGGTGAGGGTAAGGCTTCGGGTAAGGGTTAGGGTTAGGGTTAGGTTTGGGTTAGGGTTAGGGGATGGGGACGGTTTAGGGTACAGTTTAGGGTACGACAACGGTTTAGGGTGAGCGTACGTGTTAGGGTACGGGTTAGTGTTAGCATACGGTTTAGGATTAGGGGACGGGTGAGGGTAAGGCTTCGGGTAAGGGTTAGGGTTAGGGTTAGGGTTAGGGTTAGGGGACGGGCACGGGGACGGTTTAGGGTACAGGTTAGGGTACGACAACGGTTTATGGTGAGCGTACGTGTTAGGGTACGGGTTAGTGTTAGCGTACGGGTTAGGATTAGGGGACGGGTGAGGGTAAGGCTTCGGGTAAGGGTTAGGGTTAGGGTTAGGGTTAGGTTTAGGGGACGGGGACGGTTTTGGGTACAGGTTAGGGTACGACAACGGTTTAGTGGAGCGTACGTGTTAGGGTACGGGTTAGTGTTAGCGTACGGGTTAGGATTAGGGGACGGGTGAGGTTAAGGCTTCGGGTAAGGGTTAGGGTTAGGGTTAGGGTTAGTGTTAGGGGACGGGGACGGTTTAGGGTACAGGTTAGGGTACGACAACGGTTTAGGTTGAGCGTACCTGTTAGGGTACGGGTTAGTTTTAGCGTACGGGTTAGGATTAGGGGACGGGTGAGGGTAAGGTTTCAGGTAAGGGTTCGGGTTAGGGTTAGGGTTAGGGTTAGGGTTAGGCGACGGGGACGGTTTAGCGTACAGGTTAGGGTACGACAACGGTTTAGGGTGAGCGTACGTGTTAAGGTACGTGTTAGTGTTAGTGTACGGGTTAGGATTAGGGGACGGGTGAGGGTAAGGCTTCGGGTAAGGGTTAGGGTTAGGGTTAGGGTTAGGGTTAGGGTTAGGGTTAGGGGATGGGGACGGTTTAGGGTACAGGTTAGGGTACGACAATGGTTTAGGGTGAGCCTACGTGATAGGGTACGGGTTAGTGTTAGCGTACGGGTTAGGATTAGGGGACGGGTGAGGGTAAGGCTTCGGGTAAGGGTTAGGGTTAGGGGTTAGGGTTAGGGTTAGGGTTAGGGGACGGGGACGGTTTAGGGTACAGGTTAGGGTACGACAACGGTTTAGGGTGAGCGTACGTGTTAGGGTACGGGTTAGTGTTAGCGTACGGGTTAGGATTAGGGGACGGGTGAGGGTAAGGCTTCGGGTAAGGGTTAGGGTTAGGGTTAGGGTTAGGGTTCGGGGACGGGGACGTTTTAGGGTACAGGTTAGGGTACGACAACGGTTTAGGGTGAGCGTACGTGTTAGGGTACGGGTTAGTGTTAGCGTACGGGTTAGGATTAGGGGACGGGTGAGGGTAAGGCTTCGGGTAAGGGTTAGGGTTAGGGTTAGGGTTAGGGTTAGGGTTAGAGGACGGGGACGGTTTAGGGTACAGCTTAGGGTACGACAACGGTTTAGGGTGAGCGTACGTGTTAGGGTACGGGTTAGTGTTAGCGTACGGGTTAGGATTAGGGGACGGGTGAGGGTAAGGCTTCGGGTAAGGGTTAGGGTTAGGGTTAGGGTTAGGGTTAGGGTTAGGGGACGGGGACGGTTTAGGGTACAGGTTAGAGTACGACAACGGTTTAGGGTGAGCGTACGTGTTAGGGTACGGGTTAGTGTTAGTGTACGGGTAAGGATTAGGGGACGGGTGAGTGTAAGGCTTCGGGTAAGGGTTAGGTTTAGGGTTAGGGTTAGGGTTAGGGTTAGGGTTAGGGGACGGGGACGGTTTAGGGTACAGGTTAGGGTACATCAACGGTTTAGGGTGAGCGTACATGTTAGGGTACGGGTTAGTGTTAGCGTACGGGTTAGGATTAGGGGACGGGTGAGGGTAAGGCTTCGGGTAAGGGTTAGGGTTAGGGTTAGGGTTAGGGTTAGGGGACGGGGACGGTTTAGGGTACAGGTTAGCGTACGACAACAGTTTAGGCTGAGCGTACGTTTTACGGTATTGGTTAGTGTTAGCGTACGGGTTAGTATTATGGGACGGGTGAGGGTAAGGCTTCGGGTAAGGGTTAGGGTTAGGGTTAGGGTTAGGGTTAGGGGACGGGGACGGTTTAGGGTACAGGTTAGTGTACGACAACGGTTTAGGGTGAGCGTACGTGTTAGGGTACGGGTTAATGTTAGCGTACGGTTTAGGATTAGGGGACGTGTAAGGGTAAGGCTTCGGGTAAGGGTTAGGGTTAGGGTTAGGGTTAGGGTTAGGGTTAGAGGACGGGGACGGTTTAGGGTACAGGTTAGGGTACGACAAAGGTTTAGGGTGAGCGTACGTGTTAGGGTACGGTTTAGTGTTAGCGTACGGGATAGGAATAGGGGACGGGTGAGGGTAAGGCTTCGGGTAAGGGTTATGGTTAGGGTTAGGTTTAGGGTTAGGGGACGGGCACGGGGACAGTTTAGGGTACAGGTTAGGGTACGACAACGGTTTAGGGTGAGCGTACGTGTTAGGGTACGGGTTAGTGTTAGCGTACGGGTTAGGATTAGGGGACGGGTGAGGGTAAGGCTTCGGGTAAGGGTTAGGGTTAGGGTTAGGGTTAGGGTTAGGGTTAGGGGACGGGGACGGTTTAGGGTACAGGTTAGAGTACGACAAAGGTTTAGGGTGAGCGTACGTGTTAGGGTACGGGTTATTGTTAGCGTACGGGTTAGGATTAGGGGACGGGTGAGGGTAAGGCTTCGGGTAAGGGTTAGGGTTAGGGTTAGGTTTGGGTTAGGGTTAGGGGATGGGGACGGTTTAGGGTACAGTTTAGGGTACGACAACGGTTTAGGGTGAGCGTACGTGTTAGGGTACGGGTTAGTGTTAGCGTACGGTTTAGGATTAGGGGACGGGTGAGGGTAAGGCTTCGGGTAAGGGTTAGGGTTAGGGTTAGGGTTAGGGTTAGGGGACGGGCACGGGGACGGTTTAGGGTACAGGTTAGGGTACGACAACGGTTTATGGTGAGCGTACGTGTTAGGGTACGGGTTAGTGTTAGCGTACGGGTTAGGATTAGGGGACGGGTGAGGGTAAGGCTTCGGGTAAGGGTTAGGGTTAGGGTTAGGGTTAGGTTTAGGGGACGGGGACGGTTTTGGGTACAGGTTAGGGTACGACAACGGTTTAGTGGAGCGTACGTGTTAGGGTACGGGTTAGTGTTAGCGTACGGGTTAGGATTAGGGGACGGGTGAGGTTAAGGCTTCGGGTAAGGGTTAGGGTTAGGGTTAGGGTTAGTGTTAGGGGACGGGGACGGTTTAGGGTACAGGTTAGGGTACGACAACGGTTTAGGTTGAGCGTACCTGTTAGGGTACGGGTTAGTTTTAGCGTACGGGTTAGGATTAGGGGACGGGTGAGGGTAAGGTTTCAGGTAAGGGTTCGGGTTAGGGTTAGGGTTAGGGTTAGGGTTAGGCGACGGGGACGGTTTAGCGTACAGGTTAGGGTACGACAATGGT
>NW_028322253.1:5960000-5967500 GCF_059928025.1 Delphinapterus leucas
TACGTGTTAGGGTACGGGTTAGTGTAAGCGTACGGTTTAGGATTAGGGGACGGGTGAGGGTAAGGCTTCGGGTAAGGTTTAGGGTTAGGGTTAGGGTTAGGGTTAGTGTTAGAGGACCGGGAAGGTTTAGGGTACAGGTTAGGGTACGACAACGGTTTAGGGTGAGCGTACGTGTTAGGGTACGGGTTAGTGTTAGCGTACGGGTTAGGATTAGGGGACGGGTGAGGGTAAGGCTTCGGGTAAGGGTTAGGGTTAGGGTTAGGGTTAGGGTTAGGGGACGGGGACGGTTTAGGGTACAGGTTAGGGTACGACAACGGTTTAGGGTGAGCGTACATGTTAGGGTACGGGTTAGTGTTAGCGTACGGGTTAGGATTAGGGGACGGGTGAGTGTAAGGCTTCGGGTAAGGGTTGGGGTTAGGGTTAGGGTTAGGGTTAGGGTTAGAGGACGGGGACGGTTTAGGGTGCAGCTTAGGGTACGACAACGGTTTAGGGTGAGCGTACGTGTTAGGGTACTGGTTAGTGTTAGCGTACGGGTTAGGATTAGGGGACGGGTGTGGGTAAGGCTTCGGGTAAGTGTTAGTGTTAGGGTTAGGGTAGGGTTAGGGTTTGGGGACGGGGACGGTTTAGGGTACAGGTTAGTGTACGACAACGATTTAGGGTGAGCGTACGTGTTAGGGTACGGGTTAGTGTTAGCGTACGGGTTAGGATTAGGGGACGGGTGAGGGTAAGGCTTCGGGTAAGGGTTAGGGTTAGGGTTGGGTTAGGGTTAGATTTAGGGGACGGGCACGGTTTAGGGTTCAGGTTAGGGTACGACAACGGTTTAGGGTGAAGGTACGTGTTAGGGTACGGGTTAGTGTTAGCGTACGGGTTAGGATTAGGGGACGGGTGAGGGTAAGGCTTCGGGTAAGGGTTAGGGTTAGGGTTAGGGGACGGGGACGGGGACGGTTTAGGGTACAGGTTAGGGTACGTCAACGGTTTAGGGTGAGTGTACGTGTTATGGTACGGGTTAGTGTTCGGGTACGGGTTAGGATTACGGGACGGGTGAGGGTAAGGCTTCGGGTAAGGGTTAGGGTTAGGGTTAGGGTTAGGGTTAGGGTTAGGGGACGGGGATGGTTTAGCGTACAGGTTAGGGTACGACAACGGTTTAGGGTGAGCATACGTGTTAGGGTACGGTTTAGTGTTAGCGTACAGGTTAGGATTAGGGGACGGGTGAGGGTAAGGCTTCGGGTAAGGGTTAGGGTTAGGGTTAGGGTTAGGGTTAGGGTTAGGGGATGGGGACGGGTTAGGGTACAGGTTAGGGTACGACAACGGTTTAGGGGAGCGTACGTGTTAGGGTACGGGTTAGTGTTAGCGTACGGGTTAGGATTAGGGGACGGGTGAGGGTAAGGCTTCGGGTAAGGGTTAGGGTTAGGGTTAGTGTTAGGGGACGGGGACGGGGACGGTTTAGGGTACAGGTTAGGGTACGACAACGGTTTAGGGTGAGCGTACGTGTTAGGGTACGGGTTAGTGTTAGCGTACGGGTTAGGATTAGGGGACGGGTGAGGGTAAGGCTTCGGGTAAGGGTTAGGGTTAGGGTTAGGGTTAGGGTTAGGGTTAGGGGACGGGGACGGTTTAGGGTACAGGTTAGGGTACGACAACAGTTTAGGCTGAGCGTACGTTTTACGGTACGGGTTAGTGTTAGCGTACGGGTTAGGATTATGGGAAGGGTGAGGGTAAGGCTTCGGGTAAGGTTTAGGGTTAGGGTTAGGGTTAGGGTTAGGGGACGGGGACGGGGACGGTTTAGGGTACAGGTTAGGGTACGACAACGGTTTAGGGTGAGCGTACGTGTTAGGCTACGTGTTAGTGTAAGCGTACGGTTTAGGATTAGGTGACGGGTGAGGGTAAGGCTTCGGGTAAGGGTTAGGGTTAGGGTTAGGGTTAGGGTTAGGGTTAGAGGACGGGGACGGTTTAGGGTACAGGTTAGGGTACGACAAAGGTTTAGGGTGAGCGTACGTGTTAGGGTACGGGTTAGTGTTAGCGTACGGGATAGGATTAGGGGACGGGTGAGGGTAAGGCTTCCGGTAAGGGTTAGGGTTAGGGTTAGGTTTAGGGTTAGGGGACGGGCACGGGAACGGTTTAGGGTACAGGTTAGGGTACGACAACGGTTTAGGGTGAGCGTACGTGTTAGGGTACGGGTTAGTGTTAGCGTACGGGTTAGGATTAGGGGACTGGTGAGGGTAAGGCTTCGGGTAAGGGTTAGGGTTAGGGTTAGGGTTAGGGTTAGGGTTAGGGGACGGGGATGGTTTAGGGTACAGGTTAGGGTACGACAACGGTTTAGGGTGAGCGTACGTGTTGGGGTACGGGTTTTTGTTAGCATACGGGTTAGGATTAGGGGACGGGTGAGGGTAAGGCTTCGGGTAAGGGTTAGGGTTAGGGTTAGGGTTAGGGTTAGGGTTAGGGTTAGGGTTAGGGACGGGGACGGTTTAGGGTACAGGTTAGGGTACGACAACGGTTTAGGGTGAGCGTACGTGTTAGGGTACGGGTTAGTGTTAGCGTACGGGTTAGGATTAGGGGACGGGTGAGGGTAAGGCTTCGGGTAAGGGTTAGGGTTAGGGTTAGGGTTAGGGTTAGGGTTTGGGGACGGGGACGGTTTAGGGTACAGGTTAGCGTACGACAACGGTTTAGGGTGAGCGTACGTGTTAGGGTACGGGTTAGTGTTAGCGTACGGTTTAGGATTAGGGGACGGGTGAGTGTAAGGCTTCCGGTATGGGTTAGGGTTAAGGTTAGGGTTAGGGTTAGGGGACGGGGACGGTTTAGGGTACAGGTTAGGGTACGACAACGGTTTAGGGTGAGCGTACGTGTTAGGGTACGGGTTATTGTTAGCGTACGGGTTAGGATTAGGGGACGGGTGAGTGTAAGGCTTCGGGTAAGGGTTAGGGTTAGGGTTAAGTTTATGGTTAGGGGACGGGGATGGGGACGGTTTAGGGTACAGTTTAGGGTACGACAACGGTTTAGGGTGAACGTAAATGTTAAGGTATGGTTTAGTGTTAGCGTACGGGTTAGGATTAGGGGACGGGTGAGGGTAAGGCTTCGGGTAAGGGTTAGGGTTAGGGTTAGGGTTAGGGTTAGGGGACGGGGACGGGGATGGTTTAGGGTACAGGTTAGGGTACGACAACGGTTTAGGGTGAGCGTATGTTTTAGGGTACGGGTTAGTGTTAGCGTACGGGTTAGGATTATGGGACGGGTGAGGGTAAGGCTTCGGGTAAGGGTTAGGGTTAGGGTTAGGGTTAGGGTTAGGGTTAGGGGACGGGGACGGTTTAGGGAACAGGTTAGGGTACGACAACGGTTTAGGGTGAGCGTACGTGTTAGGGTACGGGTTAGTGTTAGTGTACGGGTAAGGATTAGGGGACGGGTGAGTGTAAGGCTTCGGGTAAGGGTTAGGGTTAGGGTTAGGGTTAGGGTTAGGGTTAGGGGACGGGGACGGTTTAGGGTACAGGTTAGGGTACATCAACGGTTTAGGGTGAGCGTACGTGTTAGGGTACGGGTTAGTGTTAGCGTACGGGTTAGGATTAGGGGACGGGTGAGGGTAAGGCTTCGGGGAAGGGTTAGGGTTAGGGTTAGGGTTAGGGTTAGGGTTAGGGGACGGGGACGGTTTAGGGTACAGGTTAGTGTACGACAACGGTTTAGGGTGAGCGTACCTGTTAGGTTACGGGTTAGTGTTAGCGTACGGGTTAGGATTAGGGGACGGGTGAGGGTAAGGCTTCGGGTAAGGGTTAGGGTTAGGGTTAGGGTTAGGGTTAGGGGACCGGGACGGTTTAGGGTACAGGTTAGCGTACGACAACAGTTTAGGCTGAGCGTACGTTTTACGGTATTGGTTAGTGTTAGCGTACGGGTTAGTATTATGGGACGGGTGAGGGTAAGGCTTCGGGTAAGGGTAGGGTTAGGGTTAGGGTTAGGGTTAGGGGACGGGGACGGTTTAGGGTACAGGTTAGTGTACGACAACCGTTTAGGGTGAGCGTACGTGTTAGGGTACGGGTTAATGTTAGCGTACGGTTTAGGATTAGGGGACGTGTGAGGGTAAGGCTTCGGGTAAGGGTTAGGGTTAGGGTTAGGGTTAGGGTTAGGGTTAGAGGACGGGGACGGTTTAGGGTACAGGTTAGGGTACGACAAAGGTTTAGGGTGAGCGTACGTGTTAGGGTAAGGTTTAGTGTTAGCGTACGGGATAGGAATAGGGGACGGGTGAGGGTAAGGCTTCGGGTAAGGGTTAGGGTTAGGGTTAGGTTTAGGGTTAGGGGACGGGCACGGGGACAGTTTAGGGTACAGGTTAGGGTACGACAACGGTTTAGGGTGAGCGTACGTCTTAGGGTACGGGTTAGTGTTAGCGTACGGGTTAGGATTAGGGGACGGGTGAGGGTAAGGCTTCGGGTAAGGGTTAGGGTTAGGGTTAGGGTTAGGGTTAGGGTTAGGGGACGGGGACGGTTTAGGGTACAGGTTAGAGTACGACAACGGTTTAGGGTGAGCGTACGTGTTAGGGTACGGGTTATTGTTAGCGTACGGGTTAGGATTAGGGGACGGGTGAGGGTAAGGCTTCGGGTAAGGGTTAGGGTTAGGGTTAGGGTTGGGTTAGGGTTAGGGGACGGGGACGGTTTAGGGTACAGTTTAGGGTACGACAACGGTTTAGGGTGAGCGTACGTGTTAGGGTACGGGTTAGTGTTAGCGTACAGGTTAGGATTAGGCGACGGGTGAGGGTAAGGCTTCGGGTAAGGGTTAGGGTTAGGGTTAGGGTTAGGGTTAGGGGACGGGCACGGGGACGGTTTAGGGTACAGGTTAGGGTACGACAACGGTTTATGGTGAGCGTACGTGTTAGGGTACGGGTTAGTGTTAGCGTACGGGTTAGGATTAGGGGACGGGTGAGGGTAAGGCTTCGGGTAAGTTTTAGGGTTAGGTTTAGGGTTAGGTTTAGGGGACGGGGACGGTTTTGGGTACAGGTTAGGGTACGACAACGGTTTAGTGGAGCGTACGTGTTAGGGTACGGGTTAGTGTTAGCGTACGGGTTAGGATTAGGGGACGGGTGAGGTTAAGGCTTCGGGTAAGGGTTAGGGTTAGGGTTAGGGTTAGTGTTAGGGGACGGGGACGGTTTAGGGTACAGGTTAGGGTACGACAACGGTTTAGGTTGAGCGTACCTGTTAGGGTATGGGTTAATTTTAGCGTACGGGTTAGGATTAGGGGACGGGTGAAGGTAAGGTTTCAGGTAAGGGTTCGGGTTAGGGTTAGGGTTAGGGTTAGGGTTAGGCGACGGGGACGGTTTAGCGTACAGGTTAGGGTACGACAACGGTTTAGGGTGAGCGTACGTGTTAAGGTAGGTGTTAGTGTTAGTGTACGGGTTAGGATTAGGGGACGGGTGAGGGTAAGGCTTCGGGTAAGGGTTAGGGTTAGGGTTAGGGTTAGGGTTAGGGTTAGGGGACGGGGACGGTTTAGGGTACAGTTTAGGGTACGACAATGGTTTAGGGTGAGCCTACGTGATAGGGTACGGGTTAGTGTTAGCGTACGGGTTAGGATTAGGGGACGGGTGAGGATAAGGCTTCGGGTAAGGGTTAGGGTTAGGCTTAGGGTTAGGGTTAGGGTTAGGGTTAGCGGACGGGGACCGTTTAGGGTACAGGTTAGGGTACGACAACGGTTTAGGGTGAGCGTACGTGTTAGGGTACGGGTTAGTGTTAGCGTACGGGTTAGGATTAGGGGACGGGTGAGGGTAAGGCTTCGGGTAAGGTTTAGGGTTAGGGTTAGGTTTAGGGTTCGGGGACGGGGACGTTTTAGGGTACAGGTTAGCGTACGACAACGGTTTAGGGTGAGCGTACGTGTTGGGTACGGGTTAGTGTTAGCGTACGGGTTAGGATTAGGGGACGGGTGAGTGTAAGGCTTCCGGTAAGGGTTAGGGTTAGGGTTAGGGTTAGGGTTAGGGGACGGGGACGGTTTAGGGTACAGGTTAGGGTACGACAACGGTTTAGGGTGAGCCTACGTGTTAGGGTACGGGTTAGTGTTAGCGTACGGGTTAGGATTACGGGACGGGTGAGGGTAAGGCTTCGGGTAAGGGTTAGGGTTAGGGTTAGGGTTAGGGTTAGGGTTAGGGGACGGTATAGGGTACAGGTTAGGGTACGACAACGGTTTAGGGTGAGCGTACATGTTAGGGTACGGGTTAGTGTTAGTGTACCGGTTAGGATTAGGGGACGGGTGAGTGTAAGGCTTCGGGTAAGGGTTAGGGTTAGGGTTAGGGTTAGGGTTACAGGACGGGGACGGTTTAGGGTGCAGCTTAGGGTACGACAACGGTTTAGGGTGAGCGTACGTGTTAGGGTACAGGTTAGTGTTAGCGTACGGGTTAGGATTAGGGGACGGGTGAGGGTAAGGCTTCGGGTAAGTGTTAGGGTTAGGGTTAGGGTTAGGGTTAGGGTTTGGGGACGGGGACGGTTTAGGGTACAGGTTAGGTTACGACAACGGTTTAGGGTGAGCGTACGTGTTAGGGTATGGGTTAGTGTTAGCGTACGGGTTAGGATTAGGGGACGGGTGAGGGTAAGGGTTAGGGTTAGGGTTAGGGGACGGGGACGGGGACGGTTTAGGGTACAGGTTAGGGTACGTCAACGGTTTAGGGTGAGCGTACGTGTTATGGTACGGGTTAGTGTTAGGGTACGGTTTAGGATTACGGGACGGGTGAGGGTAAGGCTTCGGGTAAGGGTTAGGGTTAGGTTTAGGGTTAGGGTTAGGGTTAGGGGACGGGGACGGTTTAGGGTACAGGTTAGGGTACGACAACGGTTTAGGGTGAGCATACGTGTTAGGGTACGGTTTAGTGTTAGCGTACAGGTTAGGATTAGGGGACGGGTGAGTGTAAGGCTTCGGGTAAGGGTTAGGGTTAGGTTTAGGGTTAGGGTTAGGGTTAGGGGATGGTGACGGGTTAGGGTACAGGTTAGGGTACGACAACGGTTGAGGGGAGCGTACGTGTTAGGGAACGGGTTAGTGTTAGCCTACGAGTTAGGATTAGGGGACGGGTGAGGGTAAGGCTTCGGGTAAGGGTTAGGGTTAGGGTTAGGGTTAGGGTTAGGGGACGGGGACGGTTTAGGGTACAGGTTAGGGTACGACAACGGTTTAGGGTGAGCGTACGTGTTACGGTACGGTTTAGTGTTAGCGTACGGGTTAGGATTAGGGGACGGGTGAGGGTAAGGCTTCGGGTAAGGGTTAGGGTTAGGGTTAGTGTTAGGGGACGGGGACGGGGACGGTTTAGGGTACAGGTTAGGGTACGTCAACGGTTTAGGGTGAGCGTACGTGTTAGGGTACGGGTTAGTGTTAGCGTACGGGTTAGGATTAGGGGACGGGTGAGGGTAAGGCTTCGGGTAAGGGTTAGGGTTAGGGTTAGGGTTAGGGTTAGGGTTAGGGGACGGGGACGGTTTAGGGTACAGGTTAGGGTACGACAACAGTTTAGGCTGAGCGTACGTTTTACGGTACGGGTTAGTGTTAGCGTACGGGTTAGGATTA
>NW_028322253.1:5970000-5972500 GCF_059928025.1 Delphinapterus leucas
GGTGAGGGTAAGGCTTCGGGTAAGGGTTAGGGTTAGGGATAGGGTTAGGGTTAGGGGACGGGGACGGTTTAGGGTACAGGTTAGGGTACGACAACGGTTTATTGTGAGCGTACGTGTTAGGGTACGGGTTAGTGTTAGCGTACGGGTTAGGATTAGGGGACGTGTGAGGGTAAGGCTTCGGGTAAGGGTTAGGGTTAGGTTTAGGGTTAGGGTTAGGGGACGGGGACGGGGACGGTTTAGGGTACAGGTTAGGGTACGTCAACGGTTTAGGTTGAGGGTACGTGTTTGGGTACGGGTTAGTGTTAGCTTACGGGTTAGGATTAGGGGACGGGTGAGGGTAAGGCTTCGGGTAAGGGATAGGGTTAGGGTTAGGGTTAGGGTTAGGGGACGGGGACGGTTTAGGGTACCGGTTAGGGTACGACAACTGTTTAGGTTGAGCGTACGTGTTAGGGTACTGGTTAGTGTTAGCGTACGGGTTAGGATTAGGGGACGGGTGAGGGTAAGGCTTCGGGTAAGGGTTAGGGTTAGGTTTAGGGTTAGGGTTAGGGGACGGGGAAGGTTTAGGGTACAGGTTATGGTACGACAACGATTTAGGGTTAGCGTACGTGTTAGGGTACGGGTTAGTGTTAGTGTACGGGTTAGGATTAGGGGACGGGTGAGGGTAAGGCTTCGGGTAAGGGTTAGGGTTAGGGTTAGGGTTAGGGTTAGGGTTAGGGCACGGGGACGGTTTAGGTTACAGGCTAGGGTACGACAACGGTTTAGGGTGAGCGTACGTGTTAGGGTACGGGTTAGTGTTAGCGTACGGGTTAGGATTAGGGGACGGGTGAGTGTAAGGCTTCGGGTAAGGGTTAGGGTTAGGGTTAGGGTTAGGGTTAGGGGACGGGGACGGTTTAGGGTACAATTTAGGGTACGACAACGGTTTAGGGTGAGCGTACGTGTTAGGGTACAGGTTAGTGATAGCGTACGGGTTAGAATTAGGGGACGGGTGAGGGTAAGGCTTCGGGATAGGGTTAGGTTTAGGGTTAGGGTTAGGGTTAGGGTTAGGGGACGGGCACGGGGACGGTTTAGGGTACAGGATAGTGTACGACAACGGTTTAGGGTGAGCGTACCTGTTAGGGTACGGGTTAGTGTTAGCGTACGGGTTAGGATTAGGGGACGGGTGAGGGTAAGGCTTCGGGTAAGGGTTAGGGTTAGGGTTAGGGTTAGGGTTAGGGGACGGGGACGGGGACGGTTTAGGGTACAGGTTAGGGTACGACAACGGTTTAGGGTGAGCGTACGTGTTAGGTTACGGGTTAGTGTTAGCGTACGGGTAAGGATTAGGGGACGGGTGAGGGTAAGGCTTCGGGATAGGGTTAGGGTTAGGGTTAGGGTTAGGGTTAGGGTTAGGGGACGGGCACGGGGACGGTTTAGGGTACAGGTTAGTGTACGACAACGGTTTAGGGTGAGCGTACGTGTTAGGGTACGGGTTAGTGTTAGCGTACGGGTTAGGATTAGGGGACGGGTGAGGGTAAGGCTTCGGGTAAGGGTTAGGGTTAGGGTTAGGGTTACGGTTAGGGGACGGGGTAGGTTTAGGGTACAGGTTAGTGTACGACAACGATTTAGGGTGAGCGTACGTGTTAGGGTACGGGTTAGTGTTAGTGTACGGGTTAGGATTAGGGGAGGGATGAGGGTAAGGCTTCGGGTAAGGGTTAGGGTTAGGGTTAGGGTTAGGGTTAGGGGACGGGCACGGGGACGGTTTAGGCTACAGGTTAGGGTACGACAACGGTTTAGGGGAGCGTACGTGTTAGGGTACGGGTTAGTTTTAGCGTACGGGTTAGGATTAGGGGACGGGTGAGGGTAAGGCTTCGGGTAAGGGTTAGGGTTAGGGTTAGGGTTAGGGTTAGGGTTAGGGGACAGGGACGGTTTAGGGTGCAGGTTAGGGCACGACAAAGGTTTAGGATGAGCGTACGTGTTAGGGTACGGGTTAGTGTTAGCGTACGGGTTAGGATTAGGGGACGGGTGAGGGTAAGGCATCGGGTAAGGGTTAGGGTTAGGGTTAGGGTTAGGGTTTGGGGACGGGGACGGTTTAGGGTACAGTTTACGGTACGACAACGGTTTAGGGTGAGCGTACGTGTTAGGGTACGGGTTAGTGTTAGCGTACGGGTTAGGATTAGGGGACGGGTGAGTGTAAGGCTTCCAGTAAGGGTTAGGGTTAGGGTTAGGGGACGGGGACGGTTTAGGGTACAGGTTAGGGTACGACAACGGTTTAGGGTGAGCGTACGTGTTAGGGTACAGGTTAGTGTTAGCGTACGGGTTAGGATTAGGGGACGGGTCAGGGTAAGGCTTCGGGAAAGGGTTGGGTTAGGGTTAGGGTTAGGGCTAGGGGACGGGGACGGTTTAGGGTACAGGTTAGGGTACGACAATGGTTTAGGATGAGCGTACGTGTTAGGGTACGGGTTAGTGTTAGCGTACGGGTTAGGATTAGGGGACGGGTGAGGGTAAGGCTTCGGGTAAGAGTTAG